>NC_056738.1:76620249-76920249 GCF_019279795.1 Protopterus annectens | reverse complement strand
TATACAGCTCTATCTATAGTCTTAAGGAATGTCAAGCGACAATTTACTGGCCAAATGTGCCCCACAAAGCAATAACTAAGGTGACATGTCTCACCATAGTAAAAAAGATTTTTGCAAATGACATATATATATATATATATATATATATATATATATATATATATATATATATTTATTTATTTATTTATATACACACATACATACACATATACACATCTGCACCCTCCCACACCCCCTACTTAAATATACCAACTCCAAGATCACACCAGTTCAGAAAAGGGAAATTTTCCCATTCTGCGCCATATGGAGCCGTTGCTTTTCACCTTCAAACTTTTTAAAGTTCGGTCATATAGTGTCGACCACATGACATTCAAATTTTAAAACATTTGAATAATTAATAGGGGACCCCATTTTACACCAGCATGTGGGACACTTATTACCACATTCTCCTCAACAGACACTGCTGATGTCATTATTTGTATCTGATTTGTGGATATGCACTATTCCCACCAGGGCAGGTTCAGAGACTTTCCTGGAGGCCAGGTAGAAGTCACTTTATCCTGTACGATAAAGATTAGTGACATGGCTTTCAGTCTATCCACATATATCATGGCATGGTTTATAGGCCCTGTCTTTTCTTGGTGAGAAACCCCTGTGGTCTCTCAGCTGCTGCATGTCTCTGGTGAGGTAGATGCAAAAGAGAGCATTATACTTTATTAGTGTTCTGATGAGGTTCATACAATCCTAAGATCTAAATATGATGGCATGACTTATGATGTTCACAACATAGGCTTTCAATACCAGTGTGGACACTTGGTGGTTGAAGTTCAGATTGCTATCTACATGTATTCCCAGTGCTTGCTTCACTGTGTTTCAGCATAGCAGGACTGTTGTCAATGCTGTAATTAGCATGGAATTCCACTTCTCAAAAGGATAAAATAAAACAATTTCTGCATTTATTTGCAGACTGTGTGGCATTGCCACCAATCATTTGTCTATGTTAGCCCTTCCTGTAGTATGTCATCATTATCAGGTGGACTCAGTGATTGTACCCAGTATGCAAGAATCAGCAAATGTGATAAGCCAAAGGCCAAATACTTTAGCCTGAACTGTCGAGAAATAGATTCTAAACAGTAAAGATCCAGTGGTGACAACTCTACTGGTGCAGGTTGATACACCAACTTTCACAGTATGTGTTTTGTCAGTGACCCAATTAGTTACCCATCTAGTGACATGATGTTTAATCCCCAGCTAGGAGAGTTTCTTACTGATCCCTACATGGGGGATTGTGTTCAAACCCTATGCCAAATGAGGATTGCCAGTATGCACTGTCTATCTACATCTGGGCCTATCACACAGAATCAATGGGCTGTGACATTACCACAGATTGCCTATTACATGACCCATCACATACACCTTCCTGACATGATTTAATACACACCAACACACCCTCCACACAGATTATGTTGCTGTATAAGGATGTTTTCAACATGCATCCATGTGACTTGGAGGGGACAGCACCAAATGCATGCATGTATAGACACATGCAGACTCTCCTCATCTGTGAGGTAGACCAACATGTCATCCCAGACCTTTTCTAACTGGACACTAGTGATATCCCAGCTGTGTACTGAAGACCTGTGTGAGTTGTTAATGCTTTATCATATCTCTTACATCTGTTATATGTCCTCAAAGAGATCATCAAGGACATGCATGTCAAAAACACTATCACCCTTTTGAACTTAACAAGCCCAATGCATTTGACACAAATCCACACTGAGGTATTCACTCAATACTGTCAGACGTGGCCATATACACCTATATCACCAAGTAGTTAGACCAGCGTATCACATACATGGCATCTAAATATGTTGACGTATGAAGTAACCTATTATCTCAGGTCCAGTGATCAGGTCTATACATCTAGGCTGTCTGCTGGACCCTTTCCTATCCATTAAGTAATGGACATCACAGATGATATATACAACCTGTGTCCAAACAGCTACCTGAAGGACAACAGATTGTGGGCAATCACTGACTCCAACTGTGATATTAGAATAATACAGACAGTATCAACACACACCTGCCACAGCCACTACAACACCTATAATGACAAGAAAACATGCAGGGATTTGTCACATCAGGAAAGCACACAACCCAAGTATAATGTGGGACATCACACACTATAATCAGACCAATAAGTGTGTGACCTGTGTCCTGGGGTAGATGTATGTGGTCACAATGCTGACGACTCCCTTGTATGTAACACAAGTACTGAGTATGTGAAGGACATCCACATCAGAGGCCATAATACCTCCATAGTTCTCAGCCTTCATTACACCAATAAATGAGTACAATGCACTCTTCTTCATGTACCTCCCTACACATCTTCAACTGATGTGTAACTGCAGTGTACCACCTTTGTCACAGTGAGCAGTCATATAGCTTATTGACCATACCTAGGTATTCTTTTTGTGGCATAACCATTACTGTCTGATGGTGCGGAAACCCCATCAATGTGTTACACCAGATGCATATGTGCTCCTTGTCCTGGTGATGCACACAGTACATACATAGCTGTTTGACAACATTATTTTTATTTATTTATTTATTTTACATTTGTTGATCGGGCTAGTCCAACTGGATATATGTCCATTTTCAGTAGAGGCAAGGGGAGAAAAGCTCCAAGACAGATGCATTATACCAAATGTATAAGGTTACAATTTAAAACAGTATATATAAGGTTACAATCAAGTTAACACAGCAGATGTTTCAAAACATTACAGTACATTGCAGAAGAATATTTACAAAAATATAGAACAAGATATTCACATGAGGTAGATTGAACTTTTCCAGGTTTACAATTCCTGAGAATGGTTGCATAAGAATATTTACATTAATGGCATGGATGACATTTGTGACAGTGTGGACTGTGCCACACACACACATTATATATATATATATATATATATATATATATATATATGCTACACACACCAGTCAACTAGCACATATTGATCATGTTGTATACAGGTATAGTAGTGCCCCTCCTAACACTGCCAGCAGATTTTACAATGCCAGGACAGTGTGCATGATTACCCTCAGAGTGTGGAAGTTTCGTAATAGTTGTACAAGTGTGTTTCTGCCAAATCATCTATGATCATTCTAAATCCTATACATTATGTCATAGCCATGGATTACTAGTGGTATTATTCTGATATTGTCTATGATTGTAGTTGCTTCTTTTAATGTTGTCCATGAGCCTTTACCTATGTTCCACTTGCAGGATACCTCTGCTGAGATTACACTCAGGCAAATCAGTTTGCATTGTTTCACAATATGCACCCTGATAGATGTCCTCTACATTATTCATGTAAGGATGATTATCTCACAGAGGCATCCTCCCCATTGTTGTGTCCCCTTGTGTGACAGTCACATAATACACATTTTCACTTGGCAGTCCCTACTGTACCATATTGATATGGGACTGGTGTTGCTGCTACAACCATCTTCCATTAACATGCTCTCATCTGCTGTACATTAGGTTGTTTCACGTTTCCTCTTTCCGTGTGCTCATTCCTACAATTCATCTTTGTGCCCTTATTCAATACACGCACTTCCCCTATGTATTTATTTTACATGGTAGTCCATGAACCCTTACAGATCATTTACACAACTTCAGTACAGAATGCCAGGAATGGGATTTCACAATACTTTGCACTGTGTTTGGACCATATACTTCATATTCATACCTCTTAACTGTCCAGATTTTCAAAAAATGTCCAGATGTGTTCCTTATCAAATTTGTGGCTTTCTGCTATATCACTGTAATGATCTCTGGACTGATGTGACTCAATAATTACATATATTTGAGTTTCAGACTTCAATTCCTTCAGAACATGTATCAACACAAACTCATAGATATTCTAGCACATTTCTATAGTGTAAATATGTCAAATATGTCCCTATTTCTTGTGTCATTATCCCCCCATTATGTTAGCCTTTGTCCAGATGTCTTGCACTAAAAGATTGAAAGCTGTGAAGTCCTGGTGATCATTGTGCAATTCCGTGCAAAAGATTTAAACAGGAGTGCTATCTGTATTCATGTATATAGTTTCCTAGCTAGCAACATTGTTGCCAGTCACAAAATCTCACTTTTTTATGTTTAAATGCGGTGTATGGCATGAATAAGCAATGAGCGTTGCTAGTCACCACACATCACCATGCACACATGTAAACTCAGTGTAGGCTTTATGTGAAGCCTACATGGAGTTTATTTAAATCTCTCTGAGTGTTTTTCCCTGACCACATAAAACTAAAGAAAGGCACACAACATGGCTATCCCTTATCCCCTTTGTTCACACTGGCAATATACTAAATGTTAACAATTGTAATTAGATCAGATCCAGATATTTGTGGTATAAATCTTTGAGGTTAATACGAATACAAAAATGTTGCTGTTTGCAGATGATATATTTACAATTATAAACATCTCATTAAAAGAAACTCAAAATACTAAAAACTTTTGAGAAATTCTAGATTTGTATTTTAACAATAATAAAACTAAATTAATCATTCTAAACAAATGACAGGGTACAGTGTTACAACATGAATATAAGTTAGGAAAGGAAGCTCAAGACCTAGAATATTTAGGGATTGTCATAAAAAGTCATGGGAAGAAACTAAACATTGTAAAAGAAATATTTAAGAAATAAACAAATTGAGTTATGAATCAAATGTTCTTTACTTCTGAAGACAGGCAGCTCATGAAAATGGTAATACTTTCTAACATCTTATACATATTGTAGACAACTCTTATACCAAGTTAAACCCTGTTGAAATATCTCAATAGATGTTTTAAAATTCTTATGGTCCCTTAATAAATATTCACATTAGAACCTGGGACAGAGGAGGTATTAAATTACCTGATTTAGAAATATATGCTAAATCTGTCTCTATTGAAGTATTTGTTCATTGTTTACATGATAATTACAAAGCTAATTGCAAAGATTCACTAATGTCACTTATCTGCTTTAACAAGATAAAGACATATCATTTGCTCTGGAGAAAATACCAACAATAGAATGTTGTTGGTTATTTGCAATTCATTTTAATTTGATTTTTACTCATCAGCTCACATAAATGTTAACAATATTCTAAAAATTTAGTTTTTTTATAATACGCTGGAAAATTGGTTGAGAATGTGTGTTTTTACCATTTTGTATAAAAAAAGGTCTTATAAAGAGTTCAAATTAAAATGGAGTCAGTGGAAAGGAAAATATTGTGTGGATAAAGACGCACAGTTAGAAGTTATGTTCAAGAGAAATTTCATGGAGCAAGGCATACTCCGAACAAAAATAGTCTTAAGTAACTTGGATATATTTGCCAGATGGTATATAGAAATAAAATGTATATGACAATAGTGTCAGATTTGTATAGGATTCTCATAACCAATAAGGCAGAGCTACATAATAGACTTTGGAACTTTTTTTTCAGAATGATAAAAAAAAATAAAAAAATACAAATCTTATTTTGAAATCAGTTGAGAAAACATCACTTGTCCAATACTGATGGGTTTTCACTTGGAAATGTTGACATCAGGCTTTTGATACATCTGACATTAGAAACAAATTATTTTGTCAGAAATGTAAAATAGAAACTAAAGCTGGCTGGAAATACATGTGCATCCAAGGACGAATATACATTATTGAAAAACACTGGGAGAAGTTTATTTTTTTCAACAATCTCTATGGTCAAACAAATATTTATTAGCAAAAACTGGGTTTTATTGAACATTCTCATTCCTTTCAATGTGAAAGCAGGTCAGTGTGATCTTCAATGAACTATGCTAAGCATTGCAAGATAGACCATCACAAGAAAGAGCAATCAATTAGTACCCCACAGATTGCCTTTTTTTCTTCTCCTGTTTAATCAAGGAATAAGCAAAGAGATTAATATTAGAAATCAGATGACAACTTCAAAGAATCCATAATTAAATACATGATCTAAAGTTCAATGTTTGATAGAGACTTTGAATTAATAACAGTTTGTCAGGATGGTTACAGACTCAGCTATACTATATTATAGCAATAACCCATGCCTGGGTGTGGGTAATGCGGGATTTACCCACGGTTGGCGTGGTTTGGTCCCGAGGGCTTCGCCCTCGGGACCAAACAAAGACAACCATGGGTAAATCCCGCATTACCCACACCCAGTCGTGGGTTATTGCTATTATACTATGACATTATTTAAGAAAAGAAATAATTAGTTTTCTTAAATAATGGCATTGTATAATGCCTCTTTGCTGCCCTTCCGCAGCTGTCAGGTATCCACGGCAGTTCTGATGTACTGCGCATGCCTACGCAGTACATCAGAGCTGTGGCCAAAAGCAACGGAGAAAGCAAGATCTCCGTTGCTTTTTGCTGTTTCGCTATGTTAAATGGGTTTAACATAGCGAGACAGCTTTAAAATAAGCAACGGAGTCCGTTGCTTATTTTAAAGATGTCTCGCTATGTTAAACCCATTTAACATAGTGAACAGTAAAAGCAACGGAGATCTTGCTTTCTCCGTTTTAAATCTGTCTCGCTATGTTAAATGGGTTTAACATAGCGAGACAGTTTAAAATAAGCAACGGAGATCTCCGTTGCTTATTTTAAAGCTGTCTCGCTATGTTAAACCCATTTAACATAGCGAGACAGGTTTAAAAAGCAATGGAGGAAGCAAGATCTCCGTTGCTTTTTATTGTGTCGCTATGTTAAAGGAGTTTAACATAGCGAGACAGCTTTAAAAAAAGCAACGGAGATCTCCGTTGCTTTTTTTAAACCTGTCTCGCTATGTTAAACTCTTTTAACATAGCGAGACAGTGTTTTAAAAGAGACTTATACTAATGGAAAAAGTCCGGGCGACTGGACCTTTTTCCATTAGTATAAGTCGATTTACAACGTGCACGCTGGCCAATCAGCGTGCACGTTTTGGAATATTAATGGGGGGTCATGGTATAATACATTATATTTTCCTTATCTGCAATACATGTATCATGTAATGGTTACATAATTTTGCTGTAAATAGTGTACAAGGTTCATCTGAATGGTTAGATGTGATGATAAAGTTAATGAAATTGTTGCTCCTGAAATTGTTAGTTTCTAGACTGCTTGGATTTGTAATAAAGATTTACATGGATAAATTTATTCCCTTATATTGTTGTATGAAACAGCCAATAGATATATTTCAAAATAAGCTTATTTTAGAAAATTAAACAAGTTTAAAAATTGCCAAAGAGGCCCACACAAATGTATATAAAACATACATTTGTCCTACATCTCATAGATATAATATACTACAAAACCTTGTTTCAACATCACAGTGAATTTGTACATTGGAAGACTTATTTAAATGAACTATGCACAACTCCATTTTCTATGCTTACTAAAACATTTCTGGATGTTAACTATTGTATGCTAAATAAACATTAGAGTGCAGAAAGATCCTTTGCTTTCTGCCTTGCACATTTCTATGTACTTAGCCATGCAGCTAGCACCTAACAGCTAACATGTTGTTGAACCATAATGCTTATGTCCTAAACACAGAGTATGCACAATTACACAAATTACTTTCTTATGGAATCCACTGATGAATCGGCTGCTGTTCTGGTCACAATTCATAAAGCAAATACTATACTACTATACTGAGGCACTGTTCTCTGAATGGGCAATACGTACCCTGGCATTACCAAATTTGTGCAAATGCTGCCATAAACCTTTAGTTGTGATACAGCTTCTTCTCTAATTATGACTGCATCCCCACAGTTCATGCCTGAGAGGTGTTGAGCTACTATTCTGTTGGAGTGTTCTAATTTAATACCACATGCTATGGGACCTTTCTAATTTAAAAATAACTTAGTAGAGAAAGGAGCAAAAGATAAGCATTCTTAGGCACCAGCACAATATTTTAATACGAAATACTTATGCACACACACACACATATATATATATATATATATATATATATATATAGATATATAGATATATAGATATATTCATAAATTATAGCACCAGAGTGAGTGGTATAGTACAGCTTGTATGATCAAACAGTAATCCTGTGCTTGAGCATTGTGATTAGGGGAGTAGTACAAGTGCACCGCCTCCAACGTTACACTTCTTTACTTTCATTTATTTAGTCTTTGTGCTACTCAGAGTGGTTTATCAGTACCTACAAAATGTGGATAACAGACTGTCACAGCACACGTTTTATTCAAGAACTTAAAGATAACCAGGTTAACAGAATGACAGTTTAATACACCTTAACATACAATCATTGCACTTATGTGGGGCAATCTTACCATATTTTGTAGTATACTTTGTAAAGAAAGGATGAAGAGACCTCCAGTAAAGCTTCAAGAGAAAAAATAAGCTATATTTTCCATGCACTGACACTAGTATTCCACATAATATCCAAGATATGCACTGGGTAAAATTACAGTTATCACATTTGAATTGGTTGATTTCATGCCAACATCCAAGCAACATCTCCAAACAGAACATCAGCGTAAAAATCAAACAGATGGAACATAGCAATTATTTTAATATATTTTCATTCAGACGAAATTTATGCCTATACTGTTGATGGCTGGAAAATATTTAAATGTAGACAGACTGAAGAAAGTGCCATTATAATCTTTTGTTTAATATTTGTTGCACCAGCTTACTGAGTTGACTTCAAAGATGCTGCCAGGCATACTCTGTATACTGACTAAATATCTGACAGAAGCACTATGGTGCAGAGCATTCTATAGTTGTCAGAAATAATTCCTTTTGATTGCCACATCTTTTACATATAGAAACATAATGTGTCTATAATGTTGGGGTACAAAGCCATGTGTGATCCTGGTTAAAGGATTATGCTGGAACTGAAGTTATATGAAAGGTGGAGAATGGTTAGAAATAACAAATGCACTTACAGATGTCTAGTTATCAAAAGTGTTGGCAGTTATAGGTTTGTTTCCATCTCCATTTGTACCTGTTAGACTCTCACTGTCTGTTAGGTGTTGCCATTTCTTTTACCTGCTCGTAAACAGGTGAACAGGTAGGTCCTGTGGTTTTGTCACTAATGAGACAAGGAATGATGCAGAGTGATAGTGATTTTAGGAGCACTGACATCGTAACGTGCTGTTAAAATTAATGTACTGGTGGCAAAAGCACTTTGGATCATCATTTCTAGTAATTAAGTGATGCAGACAGACGTGGCTTTAAAATGCATCACCCTATGATGTGAATGGCTTAAAACATCATGAAAAATTAGTCATCAAGACATGTATAACTGTCTGAATGGATTAACTAAAGTTCTGACACACAAGAACTAGACAGGTAAAATGACATCATCCCATGAATATGGATCTATGTTATTTAAACTATCTACAGCGATTGTAGTAGCACGGGTGACAGGATCAGACTGTCTAGAATGCATCTGATGAGTGTAGAAGGTACTCTGCTATGAATAATGGTGAAAATATTACCTCAAGAACTAGCCACAGCTGTCCTCCTGCTACTTGGTCTGCCTTGTAGAACATGCCATAAAACTTTATTACATTTGGATGATTTGGAAGAGACTGTAGGATATTGTATTCTGCTTCAATTTCTTCATCCACATCCTGAAAGAAAATTGTATTAGGCTATTACAATCCAGTAAATTAAACATAAGCATTTGTTCTTTTTCTGAAATAAAATGAGTCCGAAGGGTATGTAAGTTTAGCAACACAGTGTATACGTATATTTATGTTGTGCATGCCACAAATGAAAAAAAATAGTTCTGTACTGTAAAATGTATGTGTGTGTGTGTGTGTGTGTGTGTGTGTGTGTACATTTTGAACATAAATATAATTTATATTTCACACTTTTATAATCAACAAATGAACAGATATTTTATGTAATAATTTTCAATTTTGTTTTAGTATAAAAGGATTTCATTAAGATATATTCAAAATTATGGGAGATGGGGACTAGATGGCCTATTTACCCTGTCACTATTCACTTGCAAAGGGAATCAACAATTCGGGCACAAGTTCTGTCTTCAAGTTTTTTTACTGTTTTGAAGCTAGGATTTCCCTATTCATATTCTATGGTGTCATATATTTGCCCCTTTTTTCTGCCACCTCTTGTAACAATATTTTTTCATTAATCCATTCTCTTTTTCAGTGAAGCACAGTTCCATCATTCTCACATTTCACCATTTTGATTTTGAAGTGAACACAGGATTCAATGCCAATTGCCATCAGTGAACTGTACAGTGAGTATGGCAATGGTACAGACATTTACACACACACACACAAAACACAATTCATTTACTATTTCTCCACTCAGCATTCTAGTTGTATTCAACCAGGTCTTCATAAATATAAAAATATAGAATGTGTTAATTTCCTGTATTCTTAGTGTTTCATCTATTGTTATTTTCGTTCCTAGCTCCCTAATCTACCTTACATTATACCACCACTTATGATCATCCATATGGCCTTCGCCTACTGCGTGTCCATCAGTATCGCCTTGTCCCTCTTCCATACTACTATGTAAACCTTTTGTGGGTTTTTATGTGACCAAAGTATGGTTATTTGGTGTGCACAAAATTAAAACTAGCACACTTCAGGCAACAACTGGATGGACCTCCTCTGTAGCATTTCTATATTGAAGACCCAGCCCCAAAAGTCACATTTTCCTTGAAGACCCAGCCCCAAAAGTCACATTTTCCTTGAAGACCCAGTCCCAAAAGTTACATTTTCCTTGAAGACCGAGCCCCAAAAGTCACATTTTCCTTGAAGACCCAGCCCCAAAAGTCACATTTTCCTTTTTTCTCCTTAATGTATCAAGTGCAGCCATTACAAACGTCTCTCCCAAAGAGCAGCTCAGTAGTACTACAGTGGGCAACTCCTTTTATTCATGTTATTATAAAGGGTCCAACAAAGAATGGAAAAGGTACTTCACAGAAGCACAGCAAAGAAGGTGCTATCTCATTATTATGAATCGTGAGCACATTACTCTTCAGAAAAGAAATAAAAGTTGCTGAATCATAATTAAAGATTCTTGAAACATACTTTATTCAACCATATGTGATTCACACAAATGAGCACTCATTCTTTTTTTACACCCATAAAACTTTTCTACTAAATGAGTATGCTGCCTTTTGAGTTATAACGACAACGATATATATATATATATATATATATATATATATATATATATATATATGTGTGTGTGTGTGTGTGTGTGTGTGTGTGGGTCCTTGATTTTATGCCTGTATACTATGGCTTTCTCACCCACCATCCACATGTATCTATCATACTGCTTTTCCTGTGGAATGCAACTGAAGTACAAAGCATAGTGCTTTCTGCTGTGAGCCTCACCCCTGCCAGTTCTGGAGGTGCTCAATACAAAGCAATAATGCCAGATAGGGTGGGAGTTAGAGAGAACTAATGAAACTTCCATGGGTGTTATGAGGTCTGACACTACACTGGATCTATGGAAGGTCTGTTATTTGCCTGTAACACTCACTCTGGAGGTCAATATTACACCTAGATAATGTCTAGCTGTTAAATTGTTTCGCATTTCTTTAGTTTTTTTCTTGAAAAATAGTTTGTTTGCCAAATCTGTTAAAGTTGCTGAAACCAAGGACATCAGAATGTGTGCTCACTGTACTTACTTCAGTATAGTTTGGGGGGGGGGACTGCAGGACAGGCAATAGGACCATTGGGAAAAAGCTCAACTACAAAGAAACGAAAGAAAATAAAGGCATGTATGATACAGAAATACCTTGAATGAGACTGCAAACCAATTCTGGAGCTAATCAGGCCTTTGTGTGATTGGCATTGTTTCACCTTGGTCAACTGGAGGGTAATAATAGCTTTATTAATACAGTCCAGAAGATGGGAGAAAGTAGCAAAACCTCAACTTGACTTCCTGGTTCTCAGATGCATTTTTCCCGTACACCTTTTTTTTACTCATTTGTCTCATCAACAGCAGGAGAATTGCTGACAACAGGATGCTCTGGGCTTTTTTTTACTTTAAATATGTTCAGCGCCACCAGCATTTTACAAAATTGCTATATTATGTATTTGCTGGTGGTGCTGACTTGCTTCTTGGCAGTTTTCTTTTTCTTTATTTTGTTGGGCAGTGCACCTCTCTACTGTCCCTGATTTTGAGGGAAGTCACTATTTTTGGCACAAAATTTTTATCTCTCTTTCCTAATCCACAATAAAACTGGGAGAAAATTTAGTCGATTATTCCTAATAAATCATTCTTAGAGTTAATGGACATTGTTTATTTCAGAAAATGCATGTTAACTCACATTTATTGTCAATTTTTCAAGTTAATAGTACTAATATTACAGCATCTGTACCGGATTTCTGATTTTGTTCCTGATTGTGAAGGTAGGAGACTGAGAGCTACAACAGGAAAGCAAGCAAATAATGCAAGTTAAGTCAGCATTTTACGTCTAAATGATTGTTACATGTTTTCCTTTTAAATGTTGGCAATACTTTTTTATAGCATGCGAATGTCTCACATTTTGCTTCATATCTTTAGTTTGCTCTTTGTAAAAATGTGTACTCCCAAAATAATAATAGCTTGTCATTGTTTTACATTTCTAGAAACATATGCTAATGCAAAGCATATATTCTAGCAACTCTGTTACTACATAAGAGCAATATTTGAAATCTGTGACATTATTCTTTAACTGTCCCTGACTTTGCAGAATGTCTCCAGTTTTACCTCATATGTTGGTCTGTTCCTTGTAAAATGTGCAATATTCTAGCAAATTGCAGAGAACCGCAGTTACTAAATAATGACTTAGATTTGAGTTTCCGACTTTATTTATTTCTGAAAAAACACATGAATGCAAAATCTGTTATAGCAGCAACATTTTAAATATGTTATGCCACCATTTAAGACAAGCATTTTTTTGTCTTGTGTTTTCGGTCTGTTCCACTTAAAATTTGAAAATTTTCTGGCAAATTGCTTAAGGTTGTAGTCTCTAAATAATGGCAGACATTTGAGTTTCTGACTTCATATGCTTCAGAAAATGTATGCTAATGCAAAAGCTGTTATTCTAGCAACTTCATTAGTTACACAAGAGTAATACTTAAAAATCTGTCTCTGATTTTGGATCTTTGCCCCCTTTACTTTTTTGGATGTGTCTTTGTTCTCAAATCCTGAGTCAAAATACCAGAAGAAACCTATAGTTGCACAACTTTTAGATTCCTCAGCTCTTTCTCTAACCTTTTCAGTAGTGAAGGTTAAAGACTACCAGAATGGTATTTTAACTGTATTACAAATAAGGATAAACAATTAAAAATAAAACACACTGATGTCACTCTTTTTGTCTGATTAATTGCAGATTCTTTATTTTAAGTGAAGAGTACTTTTACATGGAGTTCAACCACAAAAATATTCCTTACAGCAATACCAGGTTTAGAACACAGGTGAAGCTGCTGTGCTGCAGAATATAACCCAGAGTCAGCTGCCACCAAGTCCTTGGATAAGTCTGGGCTATGCTCAGAGCAGATGAGAGTCAATGGCATAGAATGTTCTAGAACCTTAGTGTTTGTTTCTGGCACACAAATAGTCTCCAACTCAGTACCTTGAGATACTGAACTGCACACAGTTTGCATCCCTTATGACATAATCAGAAAGAGCTACCAAATGGCACATTATCAGGAAGTAGTTGAAAAGAAGCTCTGCATACAGTATATACAAATGGGAGTCAGGCAAACAGTTGCAGAAAAAAAGTGATTCTTTGTTTAAAACTTATGAGTATTTTATTGAATAGATTAAGCGCTTTTGTCCCCAAATATTCACATATTCAGCTACTAGACCTCCACCTATAATATATCAGTCTTCCTTGAATAAATATATATGCTCAACCGTGCACTAGAGGTTACTATAAAAAAAATTAATATTGAAAAATTTCCTTACTTGATTGCTCTATATGAGATGTGTGTTATGCCCCAAACTCTATTATTGATTTTAGGCAATTTCACATTTATAGAAGGCTTGCATGTGTCCCAAGCTACCATCTTTCTTCTCGGTCACATAATATTTAGACTGAATGCAAGACATCAGAAAAAGTCATACTAATATCACCTCTTGGGTTAACAGGTATCAGTGAGATATACCTGTTGCCTCTAAAACCTTAGACTGGATATGCTGCATTTGAGAAAGATAAACTATAAGAAAAATTTGATAATAGGGTCATCAGTGCAGATAAGTTCCAGACCATGACCTTGCATACCCAGCAACTCGAAATCAAGGAGAGAGAGAAGTCTGAGTCATCTCTTTACATTTCAAGGGCTCTAAGAAGAGCAATTGTCAAAGGTGACATTCATAGGTCATGCCCCTTTAAAATCCTAGATTCCAGTCTATGTACATGTTATAGGTTGCGCATTGCTGTGTTATGTCCCTGTAAATCATGCACTGCAGTCTGCGTGTGTGTCATATGTCACATACTACAGCACATGACTGAGGCCCTCAGCACTAAGTTGAGAAGTAAAAAATGGTTGGTCTCCAATCTGGCACTCTATATCATGCCCTCATGCTCTGTGAGAGCAAAACTAAAAGTAAAATGGCAGTTGTGCCCCCTAACACTTTGTACCCAGGGCAGCTTCCTCCATTGCCCCATCCTAGTAACACATCTGGAATTGACAGTATTTGTGCATAACAGGTGAAACCTTGCTGTGATATGCCACCTTACATCCCAGACTGCATTCTGTGGGTGTCACAATTCAAATTAAGTGACATACTGCTGCTATATTCTGCTCCCCTAAATCTCAGACTACAATATATGAATGTTACAGATCACATACATCGGTGTTGTACCTCCTTAAATCCTAGACTACAGATTGTGTCACAGGTCACAGAACGCAGTGTAATACCCCTTAAATCCCAGACTACAGTCTGTAAATGTTCCAGTTGCACATTGCTATCTTATATGGCACTGCAATTAAACTGCTGTCTGTGAGTGTTACAGGAACACGCCACTGTCTCATGCGCCCTTAAATCCTACACTGTAGTCTGAAAGTGTTACATGATGCCCCATTCAATAATGCATTTCAGTCCGATTTCCCAGGTTGCATATTCTTACATTATGGCACCAAAAATGCTAGAATGCAGTCTGTGTGCATCATAGGTCACATACCTCCAAAGATAGTATGAAAACAAAATTGCCACCGATTCTAAAGACAACCACAAAGCATTCTATAGCAATGTCAAGAATCTCAATGGCAACACTCAGATCTGCTCTGAGTTACAGCACAATGGCACTAAATATACAGAACCAACTGATATTGCCATCATCCTGGCAGATAGGTTCAGTGCTAACTTTACCCGCCTCTCACCCCCTAAAGGGACTATCTTTATACCGGAAGAATGCAAAGTTCCCGTAATCACAGCTGCACAGGTAAAAACTTCAGTCTCCAAAGCCAAGAACACAGCATCCATGGGACCTGACAACATCCCAGGCTGCCTTCTACATGAACTACAGAATGAACTGGCACCCCACCTAAGTACCATGTTCAATCATAGCCTCACCTCAGGCTTTGTGCCCATTGAATGGCGCACCATGATGGTTATCCCACTCCACAAAGGGGGGGCCACAACAGACCCTGGGAACTACCGCCCCATTAGCCTGACGAGCCTAGTCTGCAAGGCCATGGAATGTATCATCATGGAACTCATAAACAAAGACATTGGAGATCTCCAAACTCTGGAACCCACAAAGTTTGGGTTTGTAAAAGGCAGATCATGCCTCCTAAACCTGACAGACTTCTTTGAAGTAGTCACCAAAGCCAAAGATGATGGTAAGGTGGTTCACAAAGCCTATCTAGATCGCACCAAGGCGTTCGACACCATCCCCCACTCTGGAATTGTAGATAAACTCACTAAACTAGGTATAAATCCCTATGTCACAAGATGGGTTGCCAACTGGCTTACTGACAGAACCCACACTGTGAAAGTAGCAGACTCCAAATCAGACTTCAGACAAGTGGAGTACCACAGGGTTCAGTCCTGGGTCCTTTCCTGTTTGGTATCTACTTCTCTGAAATACAGGCTAACACAGAAGGTCTTTAGCTAACTAAATTTGCAGATGACTGCAAACTAGGAGCCATAATTGAAACTCCTAATGATGTGGACATCCTACAAAAGGGCCTCACTGAGACAGATGCCTGGTGTCAAAGCCATGGTCTCAAGCTCAATGCCAAAAAGTGCATTGTCATCCCCTTTGGTAAAAACTCTGTACCCATGAACTACCACATAATCGGTAGTATACATAACACCAAAAGTGTGATAAGAGACCTTGGGACACAGGTGGACAATAGACTCTCCTTTGATAATCACATCACCACAGTGGTCAGGAAATCCTTCTAAGTGGCACACCTCATCACAAAAGGTTTCTCATCCAGAAATAAAAAGAGGTCATTGTTCCCCTCTACTCATCACTCATTAGACCCATTATAGAGTACAACGCCCCTTTTGGTATGTACCTCACAAGACATCTACAACAACTGGAAAGGCCGCAAAAATACTTCACAAAGAGGATTACTGGCCTCAAACAGATGCCTTATGCAGACTGTCTCAAAAAACTACAACTTTACTCTGTCACATATCGCCTACTCAGAGGCAATCTCTTCCTAACATACAAAGCCATGTCAAACCCAGAGCTGCTGGACATGCTCCACTTAAAGAAATCCCAATCCCTCCGAGCTACATGCTCTAGGGACCTAAGTCTTGTCACCACAATAAACAGAACATGCTGGAGGGATAGATTCCTGTCCAAAATACTTCCCATACTCTGGAACAGACTACCTATCTATGTCAAACAGAGCTCCTCATTAGCACTCCAATAAAAATCTTGATGATTGGATGGGTAATAGGAAATTCACCCCGGGGATCACTTATGTGGTTCTGCTTGACAGGGGCACAGGAAAATAATTTTCTTGGGAGGCGAAAGCCAAGGGTGCTTTTTTGGCTAGGCTTGTATAGGCCCTAGGGCCAATAGCCTAATACCTACCTATGAACCTCTACATTATACCTTACTGAATCCTACACTGTGGTTTGTGTGTGTCACATGTTACGTTCTGCTATATTATGCATATTATTATTTCAAACTGCAGTCCCCGAGTATCATAGGTCACTTAGCATTACATTATACTCCCCTTACATACTGTACTGCAGGCTCTGAGTGTCGCTGACCACACATCACTACTTTAGCACCTGTTATGGCCTAGATTACAGTCTGTGTTACAGGTCACATACAGCTACATTATGCCTTCTTGCATCCTAGGCTACAGTTTGCAAGTGTCAAAAGTCACATACTGCTATACTATACCCCCTTACATTCTACACTGCAGTCAGTGTCACAGGCCACATGCCATATTTTATTCCGTTATGTTCTGTATTTCAGTTTGTGTGTATGTTACAGGCCACATACTGCTATCTTATGTCCCTTGCATACTAGACTACTCTGTTTATTTCAAAGCTAACATAGTGCTATATTATGACCCTTACATACTAGACTACAGTTTATTTCACAGGTCTCATACTGCTAAACAAGGCCCTCAGACTGCATTCTTTGAATGTCACAGGTCACATGCTGCTATGTTATATTCCTTTAAGTCCTTGACTGCAATCTGTGGGTCACATCTCTCATACTGCTATGTCTTCTTAACTGCTAGACTGCAGTATTGATGCGTCACATGTCACAGACTGCAATGTTTGCCTCTCTGCATCGCAGACTGCAGTCTTCATATGTCACAGGTCAGATTCTGCTACATTATTCCCACTCCTAGACTGTAGTACAAGTGTCACAGGTCACATGCTGCTATATTATTCCTCTTTTAAATGCTAGACTGAAGTCCACTTGTGCCATAAGTCACACACTGGTACTTTATGTTCCCTAAATCCAATACTGCAGTGTGTGTCACAGGTTATTTAGTGCTATGTTATGCCCTGTTATATCCTACACTGCAGTCTGTGTGCATTACATGTCACTTAATTCTGACATGACGTTATGCATTCTTAAGTCTTACTGCATTCCGTGACTGACAGAATACATACTGCTGTGTTATATGCCTTAAATCCTAGACTGTAGACCGATTATTGTAGATCATATACTGCAATAGTATTTCCCCCCATTAAATCATAGTCTCAAGAGAATTCCATTTCTATGATGTCTTTTTAGGGAATTTCAGTTATGAATCACTAAAACATGCTGGACCAAGTATAAGCATCAACCTGGATTTCAATAACTATCATATCTTATCTTCTGACTTATAATACTACACAAATGTGGTGTTAGAGACTTTAACACAGTCATTTGTTTCCACTCTGTGCATTATAGGCGGCTGACTTTGTTTGAGAGAACCATGTTTTTTGCTGTATGTATTCCAGATCATCCCAGCTAGTCATTACTATTACATTTCCACAAGTAATAAATTGTTTAGCCTTCTTTGGCATGTGTGTGTATGTATGTATATATGATTTGCCTTCAAAATGTTGACTGTCATATCAGTGAAGCCACTTCCACGAACTCTGAACTGTGACTTCTCAAAACCTTGAATACAGATATTCCGAACCGCAAAATCTCACCCCCTTTTTGATTCATGTTAGTTCTTGTTTTCAGGTGTGGAGTGGTCAGAAATGTTGACGTTTGCTTTTTTTTGGCTTTCTGAAGTTTCAGCAGTACAGATTTCATGGAAACATTTCGACAATGTGCACATTCGACTATGTGCTTTCAACATTTTGAAGGTAAGCCATATATATATTCACTTTATAGCCTCGAAATACTGAAATATCGAAATTCAGTATTTCGAAACTATAAAGTCGAATTTTTGAAACCACGAAAACTCAGAACCGCACACTGGAGATTTTGAATTTTGCATTTCTACTACACACACACACATACACACAAGCTCTCTACTACATAAAAGCAGGGGGGCAAGCACCCCCACAACCCCCATGTGGGGGGCTGCGCTTCCCCACACACCCCTTACTTAAATATTCTCACTCAGAGGTCGCACTACACACAAACATACAAAACACCACCATACAAGCTACATTCTCCTTTCCCACACACATCACAGCAATAAAAAACACTGACACATCACAGCCCCTACCCAAAACCCTTAACACACACACACACACACACACACACACACACACACACACACACACTTACCTGAATCCATAACCACAGCAAAACCTCAGAAGTGCGAAATTCAAAACCGCCGGTATTCGAGGTTTCGAATTTCACACTTCTGAGCTTTTGCTGTTCTCAGGATTCCGCTTTATGGGCTCGAAATACTGAATTTCGATATTTCAGTATTTCGAGCTTCTAAAGTGAATCCATATATATATATATATATATATATATATATATATATATATATATATATATATGTGTGTGTGTGTGTGTATATATATATATATATATATATAAAATTAAAACGAACTGTTAAAAACACAAAAAAACGAAGATCAAGGTGCAAACACCAAAACTACTTAAACAGATTTATTGTTAGCGCTTTCAGAAAGACAAATATCTTTCCTTCTTCAGACAAAATTTTAAAATCAAGGCTAAATTTATACCTTTCCTAATAACGTAATTGTACACTTAATTACAATTAAGTATTTAAAGCAACATAACATTATAACAACTTGTGCTATAAAAGTGTGCTTTAAAAATATGTATGTATATCCACACACTATAATCACAACAAACAGCCCTACCTTAACGTATATCTACCATACATCTTAATCTAAAATAACTTACTCTATAAAACAATTAACTTAATAAATAAATCTTAATGCCATATATTGACAAAACCTTATATATAATATTCCTTATTATTATCTTCTTAGTGCAATCTGTTTTAACACACAAAGAATAGATGTATATTCATTAAGACCAGGGAAAAGATGTGCAGCAGTTCTAATCTGCCAAAAAAGTTCTTCCCTTTCTAAAAGAATTTGCCAAGGTCCTGCTCTAAAATCATCATTAACATGCTTCAAAACTGTAAATTTAAAATTGTGGTCGGAGTATTCTAGGATGTGCCGTGCTAAAGCATTGGTGAGATCTTTTTTGGAGATGGCATATGTGTGCTCATAAATGCGCTGTTTTAGCTTTTGCTCGGTTTTGCCAATATAGAAAGCTGCGCATTTTTGACAGTTGGTAACATAAACAACTGATTTAGTATCACAGTTAAAGTGTCCAATGATTTTATAAGTCATGTTATTTATGGAAACATTAACACCCACATTAATAAAGCTGCACTGGTGACAAGCGCCACATTTAGTCATTCCTGAACGTTTTTAGTTGTTGTTAATATTACCGCTACCAACTTCTAATAAAGTTTTCAAATTGATGCCTCTCCTATATGTTATTTTAGGTTTTGGCCCAAACCGGGTATATAAATCTTTATCCTCTAAAATTAGCGCCCAGTTTTTATATAGAATGTTCCTGATAAGTGCATGATCCAAATTAAATGTGCATAAAAAACTGGTTCTAAATTCAGAGGCATCAACATTGGTAGCTACTATCCTACAATTATCGGGCACATTGGTATGTGTTCCCCTTTGATTAAATAAAATCGGTATGAAATACCCGATTTCATGCTTATAAATGACTTCAGACCTAACTTCAACAATCAGGGAATCAGGATAACCCCTGTTAAGGAACATAGAAGTCAAATTGTTACATTCTTCAATGAAATCACTTACATCAGTTGTCATCCTAGCTGCTCTTACCATCTGCCCCTTAATTACAGCTTTTTTCTGATGGTGAGGATGACAACTGGTGTAATGCAAGAAAGCATTCGAGTATGTTGGTTTCCTATATATAAGAATTTTATATCTAGAATTAAAATTATCCTTGTATAACATGATGTCAAGAAAACTAATCTTAGAATCTTGAACTTCATAAGTAAATTCCAAGAATTCTGTTAACTCGGAAATTCTAGAAATAAATGTTGGAACAGCTTCCAGGGGGCCTTTCCATAGTAAAAACATGTTGTCCTGGTATCTAGTATACCAGGCGACATGGGTTTTAAATAATGGTTCATTAAAAAGTAGTGCGTCTTCCCAGAAAGTCATGATACAATTTGCAAAGGCACCCCCACATGGGGAGCCCATGGCAACCCCTGAGGTTTGAAAGTAAAGGTTGCCATCAAAAACTAGAAATTTATAAGTCAATACAAGTTCTAATAAAGTTTCAACCAGATAAATAGTATTATCACTAACTTTCCTAGATGACAAAAATTCCCTAATCAATTCCAATCCCAATTTTTGCGGTATAACTGTATACAAGTCTCTTACATCTATGGTAAGAAAAAAATAATTGGGATTGTAAGGAATGTTGTTAATATTATAAAGGAAACTCCAAGAATCCTTGCAGATCTGTGATTCACGTTCAATAAGGGGTTTTAGCACACTGTCTATATATTTAGCACACGTGTAAGTTATTGACCCCCTTCCATCCACAATGGGTCTGAACGGGGGGGTCATCTACTGACTTGTGGATTTTCGGTGTGCCAAAAAGTACTGGTAATTTTGGGGCAAAGATATTCAAATACCTATATAGGTCGATATCTATAATCTTTTCCAAAAAAAGATCTTCCAGCACACCTTTAATCTTATGACATGCAATATTAACTTCATTAATACTTGCCAGCTTATAAGATCCAGTATTAAGATGTTCTATCATTTTAGCCACATATGCATCCTGGTCCATAAAGACCAGTCCACCACCCTTATCAGGTTTCATGACCCTGATGTTACATTCACATAACACTTTAATAAATTCACGCTGGTCAATAGTAATATTAAGATTGTTGTGTTGGTGATTAAATTTGTTACTAGCTAATGCTCTTAAATCCATCTCACAGTGTTTCTCAAAGGCCCGTAAGCTATCATGCAAGGCTGGATTGAACAAACTAGCTAACCTAAAAGAGCTAGTAAGGGCTGATCTTTCACCTAAGAGTGCTTTTAAGTTCAACTTACGTACATATAACTTTAAATCAATAATGGTTTTTACAAAATCAAAATGTGTATCAGGGACAAAGGAGAGACCTTTTGATAAAAAATCAACTAAATCTTGATCAATATTAAAACAAGTGTAATTGTAAATCTTAAAGTCACCCTTTGTTCTAGAAATAATAACAGGATGATTTGGATTATAGGTTATCTCCTCCTCTGGTTGCGTTTGTTCCTCAAGTTGGGTTGGTTCCTGTTCGATCTCAAGTTCCTTTGTTGCCCATTCTGTCCCTGGGGAAAACCCTGTTTATTATTTAAACTGGTGGAATTATTGCCCCTATTGGAACTTTGTTTCTTGTTGGCACTGTTAACGTTCGTATAGTTAGCCCCATCATTTACGTTACGTTGACCAGAATGGGCATCATTGCCTTGAGTATCTCCAACATTAACCCGCACTTCTTCGGGCTGATCCTGCTCTAAGTCATTATCGTGGCCTAAGAGATTAGTTATGGGTGTATTATTACCCCCAGTGATTAATTGTGGAATAGAGGGTGGACGAGGATATGCACTATTCGTGGCATACTGTTGTACGTCCCTTGTGATCTTTTTCTTCTTCTTGTTCAATAGTTTGATCATGGTTGCCTCTATACTGGTAAAAATATGAATATAATCGTATTTGTACCTGATAAAGTCAGAACTACTTTTAATAGAATGTTCAAGTAGTTCTAGCTCATTTTTTAACTCATCCACTTGAAGTTTATACTGTCCAATAAGCAAGTCAATGAATTCAAACCCCTGTTTGTCAAACAACAGGAGCAATTGTTGATGAAACTGCGACCCTTCCACTAAACCAACTGGAAATCGCCATTGCCTTAGCCCTTTTGGTATGACTTTCTTAGCTAAGCATTCCTCCAGGTAGGCAATTTCGAGTTGTAGTTTTTGACATCTAAATAATTTACAGTCAAAGTCATTAATAAGCAAAGAAATGTTACTGACAGTCTCTTCCTGTTGAACCGACACATCCAGTAACTTCTAATTTGAAAAAAATTATTGTTGTTGAGAAACGTTGAAATACTAGATGCGGAATCATTTACCACATTTAATAAATGGTTACCTTGGGACGCCGATCCTCCATGCTGCGACCCAGTTCTTTGCCCAGCCAAAACCTCTGAGAGTACAGGAAAACTCTTGTTGACATTGTCATTACTAGAATGAGCGAGCTGGTGTAAAGTTCCACTTTTTTGTTTAGGAATTGTCCCTTTATGTTGTTCCGCACCGGAAGATGACGTATTGATAGTGACAATAGCATTCCCTGGACTTAAAACGCTCACGTTGTTGTCCAAATGCTCAAGACGTTGAGTCAAGTGCTCAACACGACCCATAAGCACTTGAATAAGGGCTGTGAGGTTACCGTCAGTATTCGCTTCCTCAGTGTTAGAAAAGTTGAATGTCCTAGATACGCCATTCAGCTCGATTTGTGAGAACATAGAGTTTTGTGGTGATGCTCCATCTTCGCTTGCCATACTAACCACTCACTTAACAAAATTAAAACGAACTGTTAAAAACACAAAAAAATGAAGATCAAGGAGCAAACACCAAAACTACTTAAACAGATTTATTGTTAGCGCTTTCGGAAAGACAAATATCTTTCCTTCTTCAGACAAAACCCATTTTAAAATCAAGGCTAAATTTATACCTTTCCTAATAACGTAATTGTACACTTAATTACAATTAAGCATTTAAAGCAACATAACATTATAACAACTTGTGCTATAAAAGTATGCTTTAAAAATATGTATGTATATCCATACACTATAATCACAACAAACAGCCCTACCTCAACGTATATACACCATACATCTTAATCTAAAATAATTACGTTATTAGGAATGTGTGTGTGTGTATATATATATATATATATATATATATATATATACACACATATATATATATATAAATATATATATATATATATATATATATATAGCTATGGATATTAGCCAATGACCTACAGCTGAGCTGATGGTCAGCTGGCAGCCACTCCTAAACTTATATTTGTTGGAACGCTCCCAATAATATTCTTCTGTATAGAGCACCCATGCACATCACACCAGCATAAAACAGACGAGCTGCATACAGTTTGGTGAGCACTGTCACCTAGCACTTGGATACTGGACAGCTCCATGTCATCAGAGAAGACAACACTTCTCCTGAGTAGTTTATTCTCCAAGGATGTCACCACTGAAATATATCATCTCATTTCTTAGCAGACCGTGCATTACGTTTTATTCACTATTATGGCAGGACTTTGATTTAGTGCCTTGTTTATGGCTCTGCTCAGCAACCCAGTTTAACTATACTCGGTACCAACATCATATTTCCTGTGAAGCACTGAATTATTGGCCATTTATCTCACACATATATATATATATATATATATATATATATATATATATATATATATATATATATATATATAGCCTGTACTGCTGTTTCTTCCACAGCTGCTTCTGTACCTGTCCTCTGCTTAGGAACCTAGCCCCTTTCTCTCCTGCTTAGGAACCTAGCCCCTTTCTCCTCTGCTTAGGAACCTAGCCCCTTTCTCCTCTGCTTAGGAACCTAGCCCCTTTCTCCTCTGCTTAGGAACCTAGCCCCTTTCTCCTCTGCTTAGGAACCTGGCTCCCTTCTCACCTCTCCACTGTCTAACCTTCTCCCTGTCCTTTGGTCCCAGCTGTCTGTCTCTTACCATTGCCTTTTCTACCTCACTTTCATCTTATACCTTTTCCATATCTTGCAAGATATCACTTAGTTTGTTTTGATACTGTGTCTCTGTCTCTTGCCCCTCCTACCTTTACCTGCTCTTCCCCCTACTCCTGCTCTTCCCCCTACTCTCCTCCCCTTTCCATCTTTATCCTCTAGACTCCCATAAATACCCTGGGTTTAGTGGGGCGCCATCTTTAGTAATCTGGAAACGGCCCTGGCTGCTGTCTGCTCCTCTCCCAGTATCTTTCTTGCCTGTGGTATGTATAGTTTATGAGTGTTGTTGTTTCACCAGTCTAATTGCTGCTTAAGAATATACTGTGTATATAATAACCATTACCTACTCTGCTGCTGTTTAAATTGTCCTAGTGTGTGTATATTTGCAATGTCTCCATAAATGCTGTTGCTGAGTATTTTTACTTGAGTGTATACCTCTATAGCTTACTTTGTACCTACCTTTCTTGTGGGCCATCGTATATAGTGTGTGCGTTTCTTATTTATTCTCTAGATTTAGATTTGTTTTAACCTCGTTCTCAGTAAGCCGGTATACCTACCGGCATGGTCAATTGTTGTGTCCCGCCTCGTTTGTGAAGAAATTGTAGAGTGCCTGCTTAGTTTATTTATGTTGCGGTATAGTTTAACCTCATCCCCTATTCTCATTTGTTTTTTGTAAGCCGATAACAGCCAGAACTTATTTCAAACCCAGCGGTACCTTTTTGAGCATGGGTAGTGTGCTAGCTCAGCCTAATTAATGTTTTGTGTAGATTAAACCAATCGTCAAACTTCACTGTCTGTTTTGTAAGCCGGTTATGGCTGTAGCTACTCTCGTACCCTAGTGGTACCTTTTATGGGTGGTCTGACATTCTCTATTGGTCCCCAGAGTTGAATATGGCTTTTATGAACTGCGCCATCCACATGGCGGCATAGCGAGGGCATTAGAGCTTGCTATCATACCTAACTGTGGATTTGCTATTTTTCCATTGATTGTTGCACAACAGTTAAGGTACTTTGGAACTTTAAGTAGCAACAGGCTAATTATTAGCATGCCGCACTAGCAAAGCCAGTTCTGAGCATCCCTGCTCTACTACTACACTGTGCTACACCTGTAATTGGCTCTCGAATGGCGATATCTTTTAACCTGAACTGGAAGAACAGCCGTTCTTCACTTTCTTCATTTACTGTTTTTGGTGTTCAGCCCAAAAATGGCTCTCATGTTGAGACTCTAAATGGATGTCAGTACCTACTCTGCTGCCTAGCAGCTCACTTGGTACCCCCCTTCGGCAGAGCATTCATCACTTAAAGTGGCCAGAGTGGGTCAATATAGCGCTAGTGTTCAAGGATCTAGCCAAGTCTGGGATAAACACAGTGGTTTCCTTACATTTGTCGACACTATGTACATATTAGCGATTCTCCTGCCCTGAAGTGTCCTAGGAGCTCTAAATACTTTACAGGCTTACCAGAACTGTTGAGTTTATTACTTGTGTACAGTTCTCCACATTTTAATCCATAAAGTGCTCCTCAAGCATAACGACGTTGTAAGAGCTTTATTGCTTATAAGCAGTTATTGGTTAATGGCCATTAGCTCTTTCCTGGTAATTGGCAATTACCACAAGTAGCCTTTCTGGCACCTTAATTCTGTAGAGTATTAGGAGCTACATTGCTGATAATTGAACACCTGGTTATCAGTCCCTTATGTTGGCTGTTTTAAAACCCCAGGCTAGCTGCATAGCTGCTCTGAGAACTGCTAATCACATAGGGAATGTTTATTCCTAACTTTAGTTTTATTGCTTCTGATTAGAAAAACATTTCTCGTGTTTAAAATATATTTTTTTCTATTGTTGCCACCAAGAAAATGGAAATGTATTGTTACTATCTTTATACATTGTCTCAGTGAATATCGTGTGTAACTTGACCACACTAGCCTACCTTGTGCTAACTATTATTTTTACTCTCCCCTACTTTGTCTCTCTTCCTCCTTAAGTTTCCCTGCTCTTCTTGTGCTTCCAACACTAGCCTATAGGAACCTAAGGACCCACTCCAAATACCAGCAGGCTCACCTCTCAGCCTTAAACTGCCTGCATGCCACTCAAAGATAAAAGAAAAGTATGTTTGCTGTCTAACTACTGCCAGTTATTTCTCTACCATTGTACCATATCTATAGGTGCCAAAGCATGTCCTGAGCCAGGACAGCCAGCAGCCTCTACCCCCTCTCTCTTTAGTACCCAACACTCACTTACCCCTCTACCGTCTACGTGTAACTCCCCATCCTAGCTCTCACTCTTCCCCTGTCTTTATACAGCTACCTCCCTCATATAACTACCTGCAATTACAGACCTGTCCACTAGGGGGGAACCCTTCTCCCAATCTCATCTCACTCTTATCCTCCTGTGTCTATATTACTTACCTTATTTTCTGTAGTCCCAGACCTGTTTTTTAGCTCCTCCAACTACACTCTGTACTACACTATCTTTTACTACCATTTCTAGGTTCTCTCATCACTGTTCTTACCCATTTCTGACTTAGCAAACTTACCTTCTGTAGCCTGTACTGCTGACTGTTTCTTCCACAGCTGCTTCTGTACCTGTTTCTACCCGCTCCCTACCCCCAGTACTCTAGGTAAAGCTTTTTATTTGCTCATCTACTTCCACTCTTTCCTTCTCAAACCTCTCCCCTTAATCTCCTCCCACAGCTTCTGAAATTGAAGGTAGTAGTTTCTTTTATCTGATAGTATAGCTTTCTTGTGTTATTTCTTAGCTCTCTGAAATTTTGTTGGTCAACGTTTGAAAAAGTTTGGCAACTGCCAAACGAAAGCGCTTACTTGATTTGGATGTTACTTGACTTGGATGCTTGTATTTTACGTTTAATTTATTTGAAGTAAAAAGAATTTATTCTTCAGCCAGTCTGTGTTTTCCACATTTTCGTTTGTCTGGGTTTATTGGATTCGTTGGTGCTCTTACCATCACCCGACCTAACTACCAAGCTACTTGGTGTCACCATTGACAATCTTTCCTTTGACATACACATCAACACTATTAAATCTGTCAACAAAAAAACTTGGCTCTCTGTACAGAATAAAACCCTTCCTATCACCTACAGCTAGAACTACTATTGCACATACTCATCTAATCTCTACACTCCTCTATGCCTCTACCATTTTCCCCAATCTGTCTAAGAACAACCTCAGTAAGTTGGAAAGCTCCTACAATAATATAGCCAGATTTGCTACTTGCAACCCTTTTAGAACTCACCACTGCTTTAATTTAAAGCAGCTTGAATGGTTGAAACTACAGAATCTGATCACGTACCACCAACTAATCATTGCCCATAAAACTCTTTACCAACCTTCCAATACTCCTACTATCTCCACCACCATCACAACCTATAATAATCTGAAGTCCTTACGTTCATCTCAGAAACTTCTAGTTAAAACATCTAAATCTAACAACAGGGCTGGGGATTCTCTTTTCTCCAATACTGTGGGAAAATTCTGGAATCTCCTACCCTGTGACCTTTCCTCTTTATCACTCTTCAAAAAGAGACTGAAACTTTTCCTCAAAACACACTGGTCATGCCCCTGTACTAAACCTGCCTAACTATCTACTCTACCTGAATATGCTCTGCCTTCTCTTTTCTTTTTATTAATTTTTTGTCATCCTTTTTAACAATATAGGACTTCTACACTCTGTATCTCATTATTTCCTTCCCTCTCACTTATTTGTAAAATTAACTCATTATTACTACTACTGATCATTATGCCGCCTCTTACATTGTGTACTGTACTGGAAATTGCAACAGCCTGTATACCTCCTTTTTTCTTTGCCATTAAGTTATGTACTTTACTTGCACATTGAAATAGCCTGTATGCTTCCTTTTTGCATTAAGAAATGTACCTTCATGTTATTTGGAAACTGCAGTTCACATTGTATTGATGTCTGTCCTCTTCAAATGATTTCTTATTAACCTGATTTGTCAGTGTATATATTACTGTAATTTCTTTTTTCTTCTTGTATTTGTTTGCAATTTTTATGTTATCTGTGTGTCTTGGAGCTTATCTCCCCAGGCCTCTACTGAAAATGGACATACATCCAGTTAGACTACCCCGGACAACAAATGTAAAATAAATATATATATATATATATATATATATATATATATATATATATATATATATATATATATATATATATATATATCTCCATGTGTGTCGCAACATCTTGTTACAAGTGTTTTCATTTGTCCAGAAAAGTATTCGGGTACATAACCTAGGATAAAGGGATAATTATTTAATAAAGAATATACTCAAGGCATACCTGCTCTTCAAAAGCTCATTTCTTAAGGTGTTATTCCTTAAAATGTACTTAACATAAGCTACGTTGTTTTCAGTATTATCAAATTCCTGCAATGTGTTAACTGCTACAATGTGTTAATGTGTTACAACTTAAGATGTAACTTGATATTTTTTGCATGCATTTGCATTTAATATGTGGCATGTTATTTTTAGAATGCGTCTGTAATGAAGTTGATTACTGATCAGGTCCTAAACTACAAATTACACTTCGAGGAATGAGCAGCCATAATGCTATTTGTTTGCTTAGGTGAGTTCTATTACAATGCATTTGTGACATTGCTATAGACTGCACTATTGGAAACGCATGACAAGACATTTAATTTTATCTAGGATATCCTTGGGCATTAGCAGAGGAGTCCAGCATTAAAGTAAATTTTTTAAAGATAAGCTCATCCTTAACACCATATTTGTAGGGTGTTGCGTTAACATGTCTACAATTGCAAAAGCCTTTCTCAAGTTTGACATCTACTTTTTGGGAGGGGAACATTCTCAAACCTTTATAAGGAACTGGGTCATACAAATTTTTGGGAGGGGAACATTCTCAAACCTTTATAAGGAACTGGGTCATACAAAGCAGAGCATGAGGTATATTATAAATAAATTATGAATATGTGTTCAGTGACAACACACAATATGCCTTAAATAAATATCCCTTAGTAATGTGACAGAGGTGTTTACTGATCAGAATTAAAACAGATATTTCCAACAATGACTATAATATAAAAAGAAAACCATTGTTTTATGGGGGGAGTTCTCCTCTCCCCATACAGAGGACCATTTCCCTTACAGTTCCTGTAGCTTAATAGAACCAGCTTCAAAAACATTTGTACTTCAGAAAAAGGAAACAAACCCTCTCTACTGCAGCAACTTTTGAGCAGAACAAAAGTGGCCACATTACAGTAAAAAAATCATATTACATGGATAGAATTTCCCCATATATTTAAAATAGAGGATTATGTTCAGGTCTCCAACTATAAATCCGTTCAAGTAAGGGAATCACATTTCATCTTGACAGGAAAGTTTTGGGAAAACATGCATCATATCTCTGAGCTCTCATTTTAATTTTCTTTTTAAATTTTGTTACCATAGCTTAACGATAAATAATATGAATAGAATAGCACTTCAGCATGCTTTTAATCATTCCTGTCACTCATGTATGTCTGCACATCTGAATCATTTACTTAATTTCCACAATTATGCCATGTGTTCCTTCCTTGTAGGCTTCACTGTTCCATTAAAGGAATCTGTACACAAATGTGTGTTAACTTTACATTTTTCTTCAGAACACTGTTAATGAATGTCTTCTGAGCAACATTAAAGCAGGAGCTTTAGTTAAGATAAAAGTCCAGATTTGTCCACTTTTGTGAAACTGTGAGGAAAATAGAGTTACAGCATGAGCTATTTTTTAAGTGATTGTATTCTACTACTGCACACAGGGAGTGCTGTACGTCTGGCTGTTAGTTGTGTGGCAGGGCAACACATGTTACGGCTTTAAAAGTTGTTAGCTAATTTTGCTTGCAGTTCCATGGTGAGTGTAGTAGTTATGGCAGTGCAAGTATCCCTTAATTATAACAGCAAGGTTTGCACAGCAGCCTTGCAGTGCATGAAGTGCCATGACTACACTCTAAAAACAGTTAATTACATCCTGGTTCAGCTCTACTCTAGTGCAAAACCCAACCGTAGCAACACTTAGATACGTGCAGGGCTTGGTGTGAGTAGAAACATGGGTTTTGAAGATAAGTGCCTATAAGGTCATATGATACATTATGTGCTGTTAACAGATTCTGCACTAAACGCAGACAGCGCCGACCATATAACAGCAGCAGCAGGACTGGAAGTAACTTCATTTAAACTCCCATTTCTGCCTGCTGTATGTTACATTACAACCACTACTTTGACTCACACTGCTTCCCTTACACAGGCAATACGTAATGATGTCAGCCACTTCCCTGCTGCTATACTGGCAAAAGACTGTGTGCGCGTTTGTTTAATTTTAGTTTTGATTGACTAGTAATAGAATTACGATCAGATCTCTGATCATAATGGATTATGTGTTCTTGACATATATGACAAAATTCACCTCTGTTAAGTTCTGGCACTGAGCAGAGCAAATCTGGAACTGTTTGAAATGGAATTTGCTGTCTCCATATGCTTATGAGATGAAGATTGCCTAGAAATGCATTATAGAGGAAGCATAGCTTCTGGCCAGTATGAAAAAAGCCATGAGGTGATGTATGAAGAATGACCTTGGCAAAGGAGGAGGGTCTTATGATAATCTGTTCTCAGGCTGAAGCACACTGGATTCCCTTAGAATAACATCAGTTAAAAGGACAATTATTGTAAGCGATTACTTTATCTTTGAATTTTAAGCATCGTTCTTGAAGAGGGAAGATTACTGCTCAGTGGTAGTGCTTTACTGGCCTTAATTTCTCCAAATCTTTTGGGTTTCTAATACTATGACAGGAATGGACCCCATTCAATCTTTGATGTCAGCCAGAAGTGTTCTTCACATCACCCACAATGTACCCAGTAATGACTCCTCCTGCAGTTCATATGGATTTACATTATCAGTAACATATCTAAATACAATTGTATATTCTTTTTTATAAGACCTATTGCTCCTACTACTATTGGAACTGTCTGGCTATCTTTCTTTATGCATTGTTCTCATTTCTGCTTGCAAATCCTGGTATTTTATGACTTTGTGTCTCTCTGTACACAAGACACTGGATGTAGCAATTTCAATGATCAATGGTACTTTTGTCTTTTCATGGACCACTATATCTGGTTTCCTCACATCTGTCTTTTGAACTCTTGGTAATGGGTGATCCCATGTGATGTAGACTTCATCATTTTCTATGATGCTTTATGGCATGTTTCCAGTGTTTTTCAGCTACTTCAGTATGATCATGTTTGCGCAATCCCCAATGGAACAGGTCTTGCCACATTATTATGCCTTTCAGTACACGGTCCTTCTGCCATTAGTATGTCACAGCCAGCAACAAGATGTGAAACCGTTTCCAATTCTGTTTTAAAAAAAACCTACATTTATCTGCTTTTCCCACATGTTCAATGGACTTTGTAAACCAACATGTACGCAAGTCCACTGTCTTGAGCTGCCAATATTAACCTTTCATCTTTTGGTTTAAATTCACCTCTCCTTAATCATTCCTGCATTTGATCCTGATCAACATGAGGTTGTTTCAGGAGTTTTCTATACTCACAACTGTAATTATTAATTTTCCACATTTCTTGCCTTCTCATCTGGTCTTTCACCTTATATTCTTTCTTTTGTTTTTTTTTTTTTGGCACATTCAATTGCTGCCTGATTTTTATCTACTTCTGGTCTGAATTCGATTCCCTCCTGACCCCGATATGCTTCTGCTAGACTAAGCAGAAAAGTCATCTTAGATTTTTTTCTCCTCATGTTTCAAAACTTTCACTATGTTTGAGTCTTGTGAGGTCAGCAGATATGTATTAAGTCCCACGACTGCAGATCTATGCATGTAATCAATTTCAAAGAGGCCTATTCCTCCTTCGGAATGGGGAATATATAGTCTTGGTATACACTGATTTAAATCATTTGATGAGCATGAAGCATCCTTCTTGTTTTCCTGTCCAAGCTATCCAGCCGCTTTTGGGGCCCATCAATCACTCCAAAACTGTAAGTTAGGACTGGAAGAGCAAATTTGTTTACAACTTGGATTTTGTTCCTAATTGTCAATGCTGTTTTCAGGATTAATTTAAGTTTTCTAAAATATTCCTTGCTGAGTTGTATTCACATTTGTTCATGTTTTATTGTTGCTCCTTCATCAATTCCCAAATATTTATACACTCCCTCTTGCTCAAGTTCTTTTATATCACATTCTTGTCCCAAACTGCTTTAAAGGTTGCTTTTGCACTTTTATCAAGACCAAAAGACATTCTTATATCATCTTATATCATCTGAAAAAGTTTTGACTGCTTGCAGTTGTGTGTTCAGTTCCTCATCTGATGAGCTATACAGTTTTAAATAAATGACAAAGAGAAGATGAGAAGTCTTTACACTTTGTTGCTTTATGTACCTTCACTAGAGACAATGATGATGTCATATTAAGGACAGTGGATAGCCATGAGAACCCCTGCAGTGTTCCTGATCCTAACACTAGACAGACAACTGACACTAACTCTCTCCTTATTCAATCTTTTAAGTGTTCTGTCAGTATGTTTTATGATGAAATCACTCATAACCATAACATTATGTTAAAAGCAGACTTATGCAACCTAAAGGCTGTAGGTACAGGTGTGTCTCTAGAAGGTTGTCTTATGTGTATTCCTGGGAAACTTATGCAATAACTTTATGTCTATACCAGTGTCGGTAGGTGTAGTGGTGTTAACTTTATGTCTATACCAGTGTCGGTAGGTGTAGTGGTGTGATGCTGTTTCTTGACAGTGGTGAGAACAGAAAGATGTGCTTACAAAACAAGAAAGTATGTATATCTTACAGCACATGTGGGCAACCCCCGGCCCGCGGGCCTGATCCGGCCCTGCTCGATTTCTGTGAAGTTAATTGGTAGTGGGAGAAAACATGGTGTGTTCTACTGACTTGCGCAAAACATGCTTCACCTGCATGGCAAGAGCGTGGCCCGGATGCAGGGCTAACTGATGTCACAACCAACCCTTGCTGCTTCCCACCATCCCGACATGCCGTGCTTCTGGTGTAGAAGACATTTTTGTTGTACAGTTGTGAATGTCGCTTATAAATTTGGAAGAATGTCAGGGGTTATGTCAAAAAAAAGAAAAGTAGATGCAGAGAATCGTCAATTTCAAGAAAACTGGACGGAGGATTATTATTTTATTCTGAATAAAGGTGTGCCTATATGTTTGCTGTGCAACGAATCCGTATCCGTCAATAAAGAATACAATTTGAAGAGACACTTTACTTCGAGACATCCGGATCACCAAAAAAAAGATGGACAACTATGAAAAGATGAAATACAGAAATTGAAGAAGAGCTTGGATAACAGGCAGCAAATGTTCAACAAGCTAAGAACACAGCACAACAGCACTGTCAAAGCCAGCTTTGTGGTAAGCGAAAAAATCGCTAAGCATTCTAAGTCATTTGGTTAAGGAGAATTTATCAAAGAATGTCTGCTGGATGTTGCGAGTATAATATGTCCTGAAAAGAAAAAAGATTTTGAGAATATTTGCTTGTCGAGATGTACTGTTGTCAGACGGATAGAAATGATGTCAGATATCCAACACAGTTTAAAGGAGAAGCTTGCTAGATTGGAAGCATTTTCAGTTGCTTTGGATGACAGCACCGATGCCTCTGATACAGCACAACTAGCCATATTTATTTGAGGAGTTGATGCGGATTTCAACATCACAGAAGAATTATTGGATCTTCAGCCATTAAAAGGAACAACTACAGGTGCAGATATATTTGAATCAGTCACCACAGTATTAGAGAGATTTGGGCTTAAATGGAGTTTACTATCTGGCATATGCACTGATGGAGCCCCTTGCAATGGTTTGTGCACGGAAGGGATTTAATGGAATAGTTCATGAAAGAGCAATAGAACTACAGATCCATCCGGAAATCTGTGTGCAAAATCGATTAAATTCACGAATGTTATGAAAGTTGTAGTTGCAAGTATTAACTTTATTAAGTCACGTGCACTTAATCACTGCCAATTTAAGGAGTATTTGGCAGACCTATTTTCGGATTATGAAGATGTGTCTTATTATTGTGAAGTGAGGTGGTTGAGTAAAGGAAAAATGTTAAAACGATTTTATGATTTAAGACAAGACATTGCAGATTTTATGGACATAAAAGGAAACACAGTTAACCAAATAAAATAATGATGAGTGGGTGTGTGATTTAGCATTCCTTGTAGATGTCACCGGATACCTTAATGAACTGAATCTTAAATTGCAAAAACAAGGACAATTGGTTCATGAACTGCATGGACATGTGAAAGCTTTTTGTAATAAACTAAGATTGTTGGAAAGTCAGATAAGAGCTAAAAATTGCTATCATTTTCCTACTCTTGCAACTCATAAAAATATCCCATATAATTGTTATGGAGATGAACTGAAGGCACTAACAGAGTAATTTGATACAAGGTTTGCCGACTTCCAAAACAAAGACTCCACCTTCGCTCTATTTGCTCGTCCGATGGATGCTGATGTAAACAATGCACCAGAAAACTTACAGATGGAACTTATTGAGCTTCAGGTGGACTTAGTGCTAAAGTCGCAATTTAACAACATTGCTTTGATGGATTTTTATGCATTTTATTTGGTGGAAGAAAAATATTCAAATTTACGTGCCTTTTCAAGAAAAAATATTTGTCTTTTCAGCAGCACATATATGTGTGAACAGTTTTTTTCCAGGATGAAATACAATAAATAAAAAATTCGGACAAGGATAATGGACGAAAACCTCAAATTCTATGCGAATATCCTTAAGTAATACCAAGGTCAATAATCTTCACACTAAATTGTTATGTTGTTCATTATGTTTTAAAATGTATGTAGAGCTTTATACCAAAGCATTATATTATAAATGAATAAAATATGAAGTAGCAACTTGTTTTAATTAATTTAATAATAATTTACTTTATTTAATAATTTGGTCCGGCCTTCGACTGGGAGACAGAATAATAATTTGGCCCCCACACTAGGAAAGTTGGAAGGATCTAGGAGTAGTGACTTCTCAATGAACATTAGGCAGTTCTCACACTGCCTCAGTATATTTCATGCCAAAACAGTGGTCATGTGGGAAGTAAGATTTCAACTCCATGGTGATAGGAATTTGGTAGATATAATTACATTTATGGTCCTGATATGTACAGGGCTTGGGTTCAGTTTTATATGGCTGGGATTTATAGGAGAAGTAAGTATTGTTATTGTCCAAGATTAACTGGGAAGAAATGTGGGTTCTGCAGGTAAGTGCCTATAAAGTCACATGGTCAAGGTTAGTTAGGTATTGAAACTATGAGTTAAGGTTGAAGTGATAATGATTAATGGAAGGGGCTAAATTAGAAGCAAATCCAGCTAGTAGTAGTGGTCAGTTTTGTTTGGCTTATAAGGTGGGATGGATGAAACATGACACAGATTAGGGTAATACCTAGATAAGGATGACTAGTCACTTCCAGGAAAAAAAAAATCACAAAGACAATCAACTTAATGATGTTATATCTATGAGATAAGTATTCTGAAAGCCTCCTCTTCAAATGTTTGTCTTTTTGGCTTTTCACGGTTAGGGATTAATATCAAAACTGTGATCTGTGTTTAACTTGGCAACACTTCCTCATAAGTTTACTAAAAGTTCAATATATTTACGCCAAATCTAAAATACAAAAATATCTATGGGACTTTGTGATGTGGACTGCTAAGAAGGAAATTCCAAAAGTATGTCCCAAAATGCTAACAACTGCCAATGTTATGAGTCTACATTTAATTTGGACAACCTTTCTTCATAATTTTGGTGAAATTCAAAAACGTTCTACCACATGTATTAACTGACATCTGTGGGAGTCCACCCTATAAAAAGCTGCACTGTTCTTTGTATATTTCTAACCCAAATGATGGTTTAGGACAGAAAACATCCTTTTACACAATGACTGTGAAATCACATTTAAAGAGAGAACTGAATTGCACAATGACACTTCAGAGTTTATGACAAACACATATGAGTATCCTGATTTTGTCCCCAAATGCTACTAACTACCATAGTACTATGTCTGCATTTAATCCAGTGAGTATTTGTTTTACTAAACTACAGCATTTAAAATCAATTTTGCAAAATGATGTATGTGGTACCCTACTTTATGAACAGCTGCACTGTGTCTGTGCCCCTTCAAAGTCCTATATTTGTGCCCAGTCCTTGGGACCAGATTCTAAAACTTGCTCTTGATATAAGGGACTTAATCTGTTGTAAATTATTTACACCAATAGCAAGTTTTTTGGAATATGATCTTTGTTGTCCAAGATCTCCCTCTCACACCTTTGAAAAATGTTCCACTTGTGTTGTCCAGTATCAGATGCTCACCTGGATGCCCGCAGGCAGGTGCAAGGGGGTGCACTTGCACCCCCCTGGAACTGGCTAGCTGAGAAATTAATTGTACTTTAATTAAAAAAAAAAAGTTTTTTTTTAAAGGGTGTTCCTCTTTAAGAACGCCCTTTGCATCCCGTCCAGTCGCACAGACGCAACAGGTGTTTGTGACCTGGTTTCGTCTTCTGCACCTGTGCGTCCGAATGTTTACGTTTCCGTCTTTCCCGCCTACTGGGAATTTGAATTCCAGAGGACATTCGGATTGCGCGTACAAATGTAGGAGAGGTAGATGTGTTGACAGCATATATTAAGCACTTATTGTATAGTATAGGTTTATACTGATGCCAGGGACCTGGAGCACACAAGAATGGGTTTCCTGTACGTCTTTGTACTGATGTATGAAATTTATCCTTGGCTGACAACTTAAGATTGTCTAAAACTGCACCCTTATATGTGTCCAGCACAAAATGTGACATGAATTTGTATCATTTTCCTGTAATAACACTTCAGTATCTGTAAGAACCAGGCATGTCAAAATTCAATAATTGTTCGGAAGTGGGTTTTTTCGTGAAGCATTCTTTCACATTTGTTTCAGTAAGATTTCATGTAATTATTGGCTGCTACTTAGAACATTGCAGGCAGCTGACATTGTAATAAGTGTCCCCTGGCCAGAACTACAAGAAAATATTTCCGTGATATCATAGCAGTTTATAGCTGTCACTTTATGTGTTATGAGCTGACTAGATATTTCAGTAATATAAGTTTTTCAGTTACTGACGTGTATAACCAAACTGCATGCAGCGAATTGAAGACTAAAGTGCGGGACAGCAAAGTGACTAAAAAAATAGTCAGACTGATCGCTGCTTGTAACCATTGCTGTCAGTTAAAAAAATGACATTCCAGGAAAGGAATAGCAAAACAGCTTTGATCATACTATTGATCTGTATTCTAAAATAGATGACATTTGTATTTTTTTTTTTGCTTTTTTGAGTAGTAGCTGTATAGCCATGTGAAGTTGACATTTGCATTTCACCTGTTATGTTCTAGTTCTAGCACAAACCAACCTAATTTAGCTATATTAGGATGCATGGTGTAAAATTGAGCTGTTTCCCTTGTAACATAAGTGCTGTGATCTGCTGACTCATACGACATCTTTGTCTGTCTGCACTGTCCCGCAAGATTTTGAAACTCCAGCAAATGGTCTTGCAGATATGAGTTATGCAACATTAAATGCAGTACTCTAAGCTCTCAAACTTAATATTTTGTTCTGGTGGCATGTCTTCCTAGAGGAAACTGTATCCCTAAATCCGTTCTACAAGTTTTTTTTCAACACATTCCATATGATTAGTATAAAAACTTCCAGGGCTTTTCCATTTTAGCTAATGCTACTACCTCTCCTTCAATCACATAGTTCATTTCAGTTCTTTCCTTTGAAGATTTTTGTATTCCATTTATTATTAGCTGTTTCAATTTCAGACTGTGCCAGTAGTCTTCTCATGTATCTTTAAATCAGTTGTAATAATTATAATGAAATTCAGAAGCACTGCTGTCAGAACTTACCAGACTGGGCACCGGTACTAAACATTCTTTCACCAAAATAGGCTTGGTTTCCTATTGCACGCTGTATACTATTCTCTGTCATAGCCTAGGACATTACCCTAAAGCCTGCTTATTTGCTACCATTCTTTTATGCAATAGCATGTCAAATGGCCTGATAAAAATAATGTAGAGTATATCTTCAGCCATCTAAGGACCCCTAAGGACAACTGCATTGCTTCCCAAATGTATCTGTTAGTAGCACAGCAGGTAGCATACTTGTAGCTTGATATAGAGGGCTATAGGTTCTACTCCCACATCATGTAGATTTGTATTTTAAGGGGGTGGAGTGCTGCAGTCCTGAGTATGTCCTCCTTTGGATGAGATGCCTAATAACTATGAACTTGTTTTTCAGGTTACCGCCCATTCTCTATTGCAATATACCAGCTTACCATTTTTTTTTAATATAACATAGGCAATTTATTCTTCAAGGGCAGCCGGCATTGAATTTGTAGATGAAACACTGAAATATAAAGTTGTTTTCTAGCAACAACCTCCATTAGTTTCAGATCTCTATAATGTGGAATTATTCAGATGACTTTTACTTCTGCAGAAATTGTGCATATTGACTGATATTGGTGGATTGTAATGACAGACGTTTGAGTAGCCTTTTATGGTGGAAAGGAAATTGGGCAGTTTGTCATTATTGGTTCATATGTTTTATTTCATTGCTTACTGGGAAAATGTTCAAAACTATAAATTTAAAATACATTCTATCAAGTGGTGCTGTATTATACAAGGGATATAATTCAATTATTATATATTAGAATTGATTCACCTTCCTGATTGTATTAAAGAACTTTTGCATGGTCCTAAAATGTGTGCAAGGGGCCAAAGATTTGAAAATAGCCCAAAGGTAAACTTAACCTGCCAATGGCCAGATGCATTTTCTTTGCATGTGGGTTTCAATGCTGTTTCAGTTAATGTGACTTTCAAAGGTAGAGAAGTTTTAATGCAAAGTCTGTTTTCATTGTAAGACTATTACTTCATTTAGCAAATGTCTACCAGTGTTTGTGCTATAAAATTTGTAAATTAAATTGAAATATCTGTAATATCGTAGAAGTAAAGCATAAAACAGTATGCACATAGAGTTTTGAACAGTGTGTATGGCAACTGTGGAGAAACAGCCAGGTAATGGGACACTGAAATGGCTGCGTGGGGGGGGGGCACTGCGGTGGGGGAGTGGGCAGGGCTCTGGGAGGGGGGCCAGTGCATGGGGGGGAGTGGGTGAGGCTCTGGGTTTGCACCCCCCTGCAAAAAATCCTGCGGGCTCCCTTACTCACCTCCTAGCAGTATGGGCAGTAATTGGCGTGCGTAGTCCCCCCCCCCTCATGTCTCATTCATTCAAATTCTCAAATTTGAACATAAAAGCTATATAACTGCTCTGGGGGAAAAAATTACAACTTTACTTAACTGTTCACATCAGCACATAAATAGTTTCTCTAAATACAGCTATGGATGTTTTTGGTTGGACTGCATAGTTTACTTGTATTTTTTGATTTATTTAACATTTTCCGGAGTAGATGGCTTGCTTAACTTACTCTCATGTGCTTGTTTGATCAGGACTTTCATTAGCTTGTTAGCTAGTTTTTCCCTGACCAGGAATCAAACCGAGGTTGTGGCAATGACAGAGCCACATTCTAACCACTAGACCACCAGGGGGTCCCACCAAACTTCTATTGACGTTCCCTGACTGGGAGTTGAGCCCAGGTTGTGGCAGTGAGAGCACCAAATCCTAACTACTAGACCACCAGGGATCCCTCAAAAGTATAGGCCCATTGAAATGTGCTATTCCCATTTGTTATGCAGAGGGATGGATGCATATACACACACACACACACACACACACACACACACACACACACACACACACACACACGGACCACAGTAAGATTAGAACCCCTACCTATCTAGTGTTGCACACTACAGATGAGAGTATTTATAGCACATGCCCTAGCTATTTCATATTTTATTATTTCAATTTTACATTTACAGACACATATAACTGATTATTGTTTGATAATGTAAACATTGCTAAAATATTGTTATATACTGTTGTCACTGTAAAGTATGCTAAAATATTTATTAGAAATAATTGTTTACCATTATTTCTAGATCTCCCAAAAGCCTCAGTCATGGCTGAAGATAATCAAGTAGACCAGTCCTCCTACCTAGTTAAACTGAAAATAAATACATTTATACATTTATGTTCAATTAGAGTTGTCAGGGTCACCTTTCCCCCTTCTAAATTCATCTTCAGTACTTACCATCTAGGGTTACATCCTTCCCACCTCCCATATAAATATAAAATATTCAGGTTCACCTCCATCCCCCAAATCAGTCTTCAGTGTTTGTTGTCCACATCCTTCTTTCTATCACCACAACCCTGCGGACTGTACATTATTTAAAAAGTGCTATAGTGGTTAGTGTTGGCGCCTTACATTTACAGGTTCTGGAATTTTTTCCTGATGTCCAACTACTGTCTTTGTGGTGTTCCTGTCCTTTTTCTGCATACTTGGTTTCCTTCTGAGTATTGCATTCTACCCCCTCTCCTCCCCTAGCACTGCTATCTGATTATCTACTCTGATCTCTCTAAACATACACTCTTGCCTATGTTACTGCTGAAAGGAGTCTAAAATATGAATCTGTTTATCCAGCTATCAAGTGCTTAGCCAAATACCTTTGTGCAGAAGTCAGGCATATTAAATAAGTAGCGTTACACTCCTCACAATCTACTGACAAAAGCTTTTGTGTTCAGATATTAAAACTAAGTCAAAAGTGGCATGCGATATTGGCAAGCATTCAGTATAAAGCTTTTATTTATTAACTGGTATATGTTTCTGAGATCCAAAATCATCTTTTTATTACATGTAAACAAAATATAATATTTTAATGTGGAAAAGAAAGCACATGGCACAAATGCAAATTTAATAAATCAGACACATAACTTAAATACATACTAACTTACATACATGCATCTACATAACAAGGGCGTAAAGCTACAATATTCTTTACTTTGGTTTATTGTAAAAATAAACTCCACATATGTTTATGCCGCATATATAACACAATCACATATAGCTAGTATTTTTGTAACAAGTTCTTTAAGTGTCACATTAGTGCATCCTATAAAATAATGTTTTGGGTTTTACACATTTATAATATAGGTGTTATGTTTCAGGATTTACATATTGTCTGATAAAACTCCATGATATATATTTTCTTTGTTGTAATAGATGAAAGCCCAAAACTCCATTTGATTATGCCTTTATGTTAGTGTGCATACACTCATTCTTTTTCTGATGACCCACTTTATCCCTTTACAGGGTTGTAGGGATACCAGAGCCTATCTTAGCAACCAGCTGGTGCAAGGTATTTAAACTGTTCTGACAGGAGAATGGTCTATCAAAGAATGCACAAACACGCACACACACACTATGTGCACATGTATAGGTAATTCTGAAGAGTACCAATTCACCTACCACATCTTTGGGAGGTGCAAGGAAATGAAACTGGAGTACCCACAGGAAATCCAAACAGACACGGGCAGGATAAGCAGTCTATACACAGACGTCACCACAGGTAAGAGTTTACCTGGAGAACCTGTTGCTGTCAGGTGTCAGTGCTACTTACCAGGCCACTGTGCCACCTGGTCACTCTACAGTTTTTAACAGTTTATGGATTATATTCAATGTTCCATTGCCTCTTTAAATTTAAACCTTGAATACTTACCTTATTTTGTCTTCATTTTGTTTCATTTTATTTCTGTATTGCAGATTCATGCACTTACTTCGCATTTCAAGGACAAAATCACAATACTAGGTTTTATCATTATCAATCATGATGCCGCTTCAAACCCTCAACAAACTAAAACATCTTACACAATAATGATAAACACCTAAAAACAGTTCAGTTTTGTAAATACTTAGGAATATGGTTAGATCCAAGGCTTACTTTTCAAAACCATATGCAGTTTATCAAGTTAAAAGTTAAACAATTCTTATTCTGGGCTGGGAAAATCTTCCACTTCCTGTCTCCCACAGGCAATGCTGCCATTAGTGAAGTAGTTCTACTTCTACAACTAAACTATAAACTCTCAGCTGTTGCTGTAGCCTCAAAAACAAACATCACCACACTTCAAATACTGTTATATTGTGTCTGCATGTTCACAACCCTCTCCCAGGATAAGAACACCACAGAAGCACACTGCAAAAAGTCATATGGAGTCCCATCATGTAAAAAAGTGCCCTACTACTAGGAACCATCATCTAGAAGCGCATTAATCATGGAACCTTTCCTTATTTTGCAAGCATACTGTCAGAAAGATCCCTTCCTCTCTACAGTTTAAAATTAACTATCACTTTAGACTCCAGTTCTGTAAATACCTCAGACTAATTTAAATTGTACCAAGCATTCCTTCTTAGCTCTTGCTCCCAAAATCTGGGAAGCCACTCCTGAACATATTATATTAATACTGGAGTTACAAAACCATATTTTCAAACAAGCAGAATGCAGTTGCTTCAAAAACAAGGCATGCACATTGGTAAGAAACTATCACTATTCACTCTCCAAGGGTGCCCGTAGGCAGGTGCGAGGGGTGCACTTGAACCCCCCCCCCCCCCGGAACTGGCTGTCCAGGAGATTTTTTTTTTAAGAAAATTATACTTTTCTTTTCTTTAAGGGCATTTTTCTTTAAGCACGCCCTTTGCATCCCGTTGCACAGATGCTTCTGCATCTGTGTGACCGATGGTTTAAGTCTTCATCTTCCTGTGCGGAATTTGAATTGCAGAAGATGTTTGGAGTGCAGATGAAGGCACAAGTGAGAGGTAGGTGTGTGCATATGTGTGTTTAAGAGTTTAAGAGGTGTGTGTTTGAGAAATAGGTAGGCGTGTGTGGATGTAAGTAGGAAGGAGTGTGCATTTGTGTATGTAAGAAGTAGGTAGCTAAAGGTAGGAGTGTGTGTGTGTGTGTGTGTGTGTGTGTGTGTGTGTGTGTGTGTGTGTGTGTGCAAGAAGTAGGTAGGTGTGTATGTGTATTTATTTTACATTTGTTGACCGGGTTTGTCCAACTTGGAAAATATGAACTATTTAGAAAGACTTCAAGAGCTTTGATTGTGTTTGGTTTCATACAGGTTGTTTTAAATTTAAAGTGACATCTGTCTGACCTGTAAAGAAGTGTGATGTTTGAAACAGTTCTTCTTTGAAAGTATATGCCTAAAAGATACTGTTGGTTGAGGAAACATGCTGTATGATTGTAGAGTTTACACATCCAGCTATGTATTTTTCCATAGGATTTAATGGTACCTTTTGAAAGTGTAACACCATCATGCATTTATGTGTACTTATGTTTGGGATATGCTGATACTCCTCATAAACACAGTTCATTATTTTCAATGAGTCTAAGTCCAGGAAAATTGAATACTATTGGAAGTTGATTTTTGTAAATGCTTTAGCAAAGAGCCATCAAATATCTGAATCTTACTTTGATTATTGCTAAAATCTTGATGTTTAGGATAGTCTTATCGCACTGGATAATCATGTTCTTGCCTATAGATGTCGGAGGTATGACTGCTTATTATAATTAAGTTGATATGTTTCTGCCTTCGCATTTGGCTGTACAGTACTGGGTAGAGTTCATCCAAGAGCGCTTTATTTTTTTTGTTTTCTATCCTCCTGAATGTCTCTTGCTCATTTTCCTGGAGCCCATCAAATCTTTTAGTCCTAGTCTGCATTCTAGAAGTGTTGTACTTGTACCCAGTGCCATCAAGGGAAAATTACGTACCTTTGATTGCTAAATCGCACAGAAGTTATTTTCAGTGATTGCTTTTGTTTCCTGTTTTTATGTATGCATCTAATTGTATTTTTGTTTAAAAAAATTGCTCTTCCTCTCACTGTTACTGTCTAATTACCTTCAGAAAGAGATTTCCAGCTAGTTGTTTTAGTGTTTTGTGTTAGCATTGAGGACTGGGTTTATTCATCTTGTAGCAGGAGGTGTTTGCCTCATCTGTCTGAGTTGAGAAATACACAAAAGGACTCAATGTAGTCATTTTATTGGCCAGAGGTCTCATTATTTAGTTTTCTGTTTTTTCGGTGCTGCTATACATTTTGCATGTTTGCGTGGGTTAGCAGTGCCCTGTACAGAAGCAAACACTTAGAAAGCAATTTTTTTCTGTAGCTCGATCCATAAAACTGCAAGATGTAAAGCAACAATATAGTGCAAATACATTGTGAGCTGCAAGCTTAGAGCAGCTAGCTAGCCATCAAGTGGCAATACTTACAGATTTAGTAGAATGCAGTACTGTGTAAACATTAAAGTTAGTAGAATTTAGTACAGTACTTCTAACTCCAATACACCCACCCCTTGTAGTTCACAAATCAAAGGACTGGACATTATGGACATGCAACTGTCCAACTTCTCTGTAGCCAACTTGGTGGCTAGGGGCATTTTGAGACCATGTGGCTATCATCTCATGTTTACTGAATCACAATCCCTAAAGAATCAGACACAGTATGCAAGAGGTGCAATTACACAATGACATTGGAGGTTAAAATCTCTTATACAAGTCTGCATCAGGTTGTTGAAACCACACACACACACACACACACACACACACACACACACGCACACACCACCCACCTCACATAGCACAAAGCATACACATAGACTGATGCACTTAACCTAGACCACCCACTGTCAAAGCTATGCCTCAAAATGCCCAAAGACACACAAAAGAAAACACCTACCACCACACATTATGTCACTCTCAGTGGAGCCCAAAACACTAAGCCCCTAAGGCAAGCAAACACACTTGCCAAAACTCTCATTATAGGGGACTCAGTTGTAAGATATACTGATGCCCCTCTAACCAGGCTGAACAAGGAGGTGATAACTTGTTTGTTGCGTATCTGGAGGCAGGATTCACCAAGTCATTCATGCTTTCAAGTCATTAGGCCACAGGCACCAGTATGATTCCATCATATTCATGTAAGTGTTAATGACCTGAGGTTTACTTCACTGAATTATATGAAGACAGACATTAAGAGCTTTCAGACTATGTGTTTCAGCTAGTATGAGTCAGGCAGTGCGTGGCATATTACCATCGCCGAAGATGATGCCAAAATATGAACAAAAAAAATGATTGATTTCAAGAACTGGCTGTCTTTCTGGTGTCATTCTGAGCAGATCCAGCATTTGTCAGCTTGGGAGGACATGGTCAACAGACCAGTTTGCTTTCCCTAGGATGGTCTAGGCTTTCAAATACTCGCTAAGGTTTTACCCACCCCCATAGTGCCTTTTTTTAAGCAATGCCAAATTGATAAACCTACCAACATAGCAAAATCAACTGAACAGAACATTGAGCTGTTACTGCTCAATGCCAGGAGCCTAAATAAAAAACTACACCCCCTCCAAGCCCTCCTCACACTTGAGAATACAGATAACTGATACATGGTTTAAAATGGCAGAGAGCAAGGTTTCAGTGCCTTCCAGACCATTAGCTGCACATACAAGGGTCAAAGGTTGAGGTGTCTCAATAGACATCAATAATAAGCGCACCTCTAGGGTTGTCAAACAGAATAACATGCCAGAGTTCCTCCACGTGCAGGTCACCATAGATAAAATCCTGTATCATTTCCTAGCCAGCTATAGGTCTCACTCAATGTCTCAAGAAGTTCACAGTGCACACTTGGACCTACTGGAGACATTTACATTACAACCTAACAGTCTACTCAAGGGAGACTAATTACCCCTGTATAAACTGGGAATCCTACATGGCCTCAAATGTACAGGAACACAACAAAACATTTCCATTGCGATAAACTATCTCCGATAATAATCCAATACAGCAGCACAATAATTGAATAACCAGAAACGTTCTGCAGTTTTAATAAAATGAGTATCCACTTTAAGAACAAGCAAAGCTTTTGGGTTACCCCTTCTTCAGGGCTTTCATACACAGTTAAAAACATCCATTTAAACAGTAAAAGAAGTTAATAGTAAAACACCACCATGGACAATGTATTACGTGGTTCATGCTTAGAAATTCTAAGAAATGGAGGTGAGGAAAGGGGTCTAGTTAGTTCAGAAATGTTAACATTGTAGTTAAGAGGTAGGGTGGAAAGCAGGTTAAAAGACAATTATAAACCTTATACGTGTGTGTGTGTGTGTGTGTGTGTGTGTGTGTGTGTGTGTGTGTGTGTGTGTGTGCGTGTGTCTAAGAGGGAGGTAGCATACCCCTCAGCTGTCCAGGATTTTGCAGAATGTCCAGATTTTTGCCACATATTCCTCCTAAAAAGGATTGAAGTTGCTAAATAATAACAGACATTTGAGTTTTAGATGTCATATCCTTTAGAAAAATGCATACTAACACATATCCTGTTATTCTAGCAAATGTTTAAGTTCATAAGCGCAATATTTATAATCTGTCCCTATTTATTTTAGGCTTTGTCCAGATTTTTTGTACTAAGAGGTTTAGGTGTGTGTGTATGTGTGTGTGTGTGTGTGTGTGTGTGTGTGTGTGTGTGTGTGTGTGTGTGTGTGTGTGTGTGTGTGTCTGTGTGTGTGTGTGAAATGCCCTATTTAGACTTAGCAGGTGGAATTATGTCTGCTTAGAATTTGCAACTGTTTTGTTTAGCAAATGGTATCATTGTTGTGGTATAGACTGTTAAAGCAGTGTTAGTAGCACAACAGGTAGCATGCTTGCATCTTGATGTAGAGGGCTGTAGGTTCTACTCCCACAGCATGTAGATTTGTATTTTAAGGGGGTGGGGTGCTGCAGTCCTTTGGATGAGATGCCTAGAAACTCTGAACCTGTTTTTCAGCTTACCACCCATTCCCTATTGCAATATACCAGCTTACCATTTTTTAATGTAATATAGGCAATTTATTCTTTAAGGGCAGCTGGCACTGAATGTGTAGATGAACTGAAATCTAAAGTAGTTTTCTAGCAACAACCTCTTCATTAGTTTCAGATCTCTTTAATGTGGAATTATTTAGATGACTTTTACTTCTGCAGAGATTGTGCATATTGATTGATATTGGTGAATTGTAACGATAGAAGTTTGAGTGGCCTTTTATGGTTGAAATGTTCTGAATTGGGCAGTTTTGTCATCATTGGTTCATATGCTTTGTTTCATTGCTTAATGGAAAAATGTTATAAACTATAAATTTAAAACACACTAACGAGTGATGCTGTATTATACAAGGGATATAATTCAATTATTATATATTATAATTAATACAATCAGGAAGGTGAATTAAAAGCACTTTGCATGGTTCTAAAAATTAGTGCAAGGGGACCTATGATTTCAAAACAGTCGAAAGGTAAACTTAACCTGCTGGCCACATGCATTTTCTTTGAATGTGGGTTTCAATGCTGTTTCAGTGAATGTGAATTTCAAAGGTAGAGAAGTTTTAATGCTAAGTCTGTTTTCATTGCAAGACTATTGCTTTGTTTAGGTTTAGCAAATGTCTATCAGTGTTTGTGCTATAAAATTTGAAGTAAAAGTTGTAAATTAAATCCAGATATCTGTAATTATTGTAGAAGTAAAACATAAAAGAGTATGTACGCTGAGACTTTTGAACAGTGTTTATGGCAACTGGGGAGAAATAGCCAAGTAATGGGACACTGAAATGGCTACATGCGGGTGGGGGCTCTGGGTTTGCAAAAAATGATGTGGGCTTCCCTGTCACTATCTTACTACCTCACTTAGCCTCCCTCACATTGTCACCTCCTATCCTAATATTCTTCTTCCCCATCTGTCTCTGGTCACTTTTTCATTTAATATCTATAAATATCTCTTAAACCTACACATATTGTAAGATATGCACTATCATAAGCCTTAGTTGTATTATTTGTTCATTTCATTGTATCAAGATGTACATTTTAAGAAGTACAGACACAAAGTGTTTATAATGAACTCTCTCAAATGTATGCATGAATAGCACTACACACTCCAGACATCTTAGTTGCCATAGAAACCTGGCTCCACCAGGAAATTAAAAAAATGAAGAAATTGCCCTAATGGGCTATAACATTATCAGATTAAACAGTCAACAAAAAAGGCTTTGCTTGTTCTTAAAGTGGATACTCATTTTATTAAAAAAAGTGATGAAGTCACTATTTTCTACAAAAACGCACATTTCCCTTTTCCTCCACACCCTGCCAATTTTTTCCAACTCAGAAATCCTGCTAGCTAAAACTAAACACTCAAGACAAGTCATAAACATGGGTATATGCATAGACCCAGGTAACAATGCTAAAATACTGGAAGATATTCTCCACTAGGCTTCCTCAAAAATCCATCAAAAAAGTGTAATATTGGGTTATGTTAATATAGATTAGCAAACTATATAATCTCAAAACCTAATAATATACATCTGTACACATTCACCCAATTTATAACCCCACCAACTGGGTATAACAAAGCCGTAGCCAGACAATCAACCCTCAACTGGACCCTAACATCCTTTTCATATAAAATTTCATCCCATGGAACTCTGTCAGACAGTCTAAGTGATCACGTACCAATCTACACCATAAAGTGCAAAGCAACAGCCCCAAAACACACCATTACAGTGTAGTAAGAAAACTTACAACTTTTCATAAAAACACTTCTGTTAATACACTACATCTCCTTAACTAGGAGTCACTAAAGACTCTTCATCATAGATAATGAGTTCCGAGTTCAACAAACTTTCTATATGTTTTGAACACACGATCCCACCTAAGAATGAAAAGAGTCAAATCCAACCCTGCCCCATGGCTATGCTTAGCAACTATACAACTCATGAAACAAATAGAAAAAAATGCATGGAAGATCTGGGAAAAAATAAAACCATTCCTAGTTTATTAATCATGCTGTGGAAATTCATTAATGTGTTCAGCTACTGCACTTCTTTGCACATTTCTCCGCATATCACCCATATGATGTAAATACATTCCTTTAACATTCTATTGGTTTTACCAACATAAAAAGAAGTGCATTCTGAACAGGTTGCTATATAAAATCAGATTTTTAGTAGATTCTGGCTATGTTGAGAAATTATCGACAGCAGGACTGAATCCTTTGTTGTCCTTGAACTTTAACCATGAGAAGTAAGATGCGACTGCTCAGGTAAATAAAGAAGAATTTATACAACTTTTTAAAGAGTTGGACGATGGGTTATATAAACTGAAATGTTTTCAATGGCAATGTATGCATTTACAGGCATGCCTGCATTTTAAAGTCATTCCAAGGGGGCTACATATTTTTTCTATGCCTACCTATGGCTCCAGCTATCCAGATTTACTTGCGAAATGGCAGGCCATTAACATAGAAAGTAGCTTTAAATATATGGAGCTATTATTGATTATTTTAAACCTAAAGAGACAGCCCTAATACAGCATTTGGAAGAGATACAAACTGCAGTTGCCAGGGACTACCCTGAAATCAGGTATGCTGAAAAATGTTATGTACTGTTTTGCAATATTTCTCTTTATGACTCTAACTTACAACGTATAAAAACTAAAAAGTTGGAAAGAGATTATGCTGATTTTGTTAAAGGCCATATATTTATGTGGTCAAAAAAGAATAAAAATGCTGTTCACTCAGATTCTGATATTCAGGGTACTAAAGCTGTACCCAAGACTTTTAACACAGTCCCTAAAGGTTCAAACTCTTCCAAAAACAGTAAGGATGGCATGCTGGAAATTAATGTGCCATCCATGTCAAGTGATTGGTCAGCATGTATCAAGTGATGAATGTCTCAATATTATTACATCAGAATTTGAAATAGAGGCCACTGAAGTAATTCAGGAGTTAGAGAACAGGGCTACAACAAAAACTGATGAAATTCTACCCACCATGTTTAATTCTTCTTTACTAACCACTAAGAACATTGAGATGGGAGCCAGACCAAAGACTAATGCAACTTTTCTACCCCTGCTCACTCGTCTACCTTTACAAGTGAGGACACCAGAGAACAACAGAAGAAGGCTGTTCAGCAACAACAATAAGAGAAGGAAGCTTTCTATGGTCAGTCCAATATAGAGACATTTGAACTGGTATTTAATCTTTCTCATAAATGTTTAACTGATGTGCAAATTGATGTTTTAAACAAGGGCTTATCCTTTGTACCAGCTGTTACTAGCAAGTTACATGATGTGATATTAGATTTAAGGCCGTTTTGCTAGGAATGTAAATCTGCATTATATGTTTTCTAACACTGCTGCTGCTGAATATAATAAGTATAAAAAACCTTGTATATTTATGCCTGTTTCTCAACCAGTGATGGGTACATTTTTGAAAGTCTGTGAGAATGAAATTGATACACTTCTTATGTACAGGTGTAGACCAGGACACTAATTTAAATTTGCAAGAAACACAAGCACTGGATGATCTCATTGCTGACAGAAGTATTGTTATAAAATCTGCAGACAAAGGAGGTGCAGTAGTGGTGCTAGATTATTCTACATATGTGGAAACTATGAATTATATGTTGTTAGATGAAAGTACTTATACTCTTGTGAACATGAAAAAACAGAGAGATTGTTAGTAATGTGAAGAATGATTTGTTTCATCTATTACAGACTAGCATTATTTCTAAGGATTTATATGATTACTTTATGGTAGCTTTCCCTAAGATTCCTAATATATCAGGTCTACCCAAGATACATAAATCTTTGGAAAAACCTTCTTGAAAGCCAATAGTAAATGGCTCAGGATGGGTTGCAGAAAATTTCTAAATGGGTAGAAGGGCAAATTAGACCTACAGCTAATATTGCTGTCTCTGTGTTAAGAGACTCTTCACATTTTTTAAAACAATGAAGTGAATATATGGAAAGCTTGAATTCAAATGCAAGATTTATTCTTGTGACCTTAGATATAAAGAATCTCTTTACAGTCATTCCTAATGATATAGGGCTAAGGTACATATATTGCTTTAATGAAAGAGTAGCATATATGGACAAAAATATTTTAAATGTATATGCAGATTGTTGAGTATTGTACTTGAGAACAATGTGTTTGCCTTTGAACAAAAGTTTTATTTACAGCGTTGGGGTGTTGCCATGGGCACACACTGCGCTAACAGCTATGCAAACCTGGTTCTAGCTGAATGGGAGAGGAGATGCATTTTGACTGAAGAAAATCTGTGGCTAGCACATATGGGTTTATATTGCAGATTTGTGGAGGATGTCTTTTTTTTGTGGAAAGGGAATATACAACAATTGGATGCTTTTGTTAACGATTTAGAGACAACCACCACATTTTTTAAAGATTTACTGTACATTCATCAGTAGATTTTATAGAATATTTGGCTATTTTATTAAAAGTGGATGAAGGGGGTAAAATAAGCACTTGGTTATACCATAAGCCATGGTGGAAAAATGCTCTATTGGATAGGGGTAGCATGCACCCCCACCATATTTTTTAAGAATGTCATGGATAATCAGCTTCTGAGAACTTCCCGACTTTGTAGTAAGGAAAGTGATTTTTTACATCATATAAATGTAACAGAGAATAATTTGTTAGAACGTGGTTACAAAAGTAGGGAAGTTAGGGAAGCATCAGAAAGGGTTAAGTCCATGAGAGATGGGAAAGGAAGACATTGGTATTCAAAGAATACTGGAGATTCAATTAATAAGGGACAGAGAAATATATGTAAGGTTAGGATACCCTTTACTTTTAGTACTGATTTTAAATATTTAAAGAATATAATACAAAATAACTGGAAGATATTACTGTCTGATGACAGAATGAAAAATATAGTAGGTGATATGCCAAACTTCAACTACAAGAGAAATTGTAACTTAAAGAGTCTGTTAGGTTATAAACAAGGACCTGGTGATAAGAATAACCTAGGTAAATTATATAGTGGCAAATCAGGTACGTAATCCATGTAAAAGATGTAAGGCATGCAGGTATATTAAGACTGATAATGTGTTTGAGCATCCTGTTACTAAAAGGATATATAAAAGTGTTCACACTATGTGTGCTGTTCTACTAAAATGTGATTTATATAGCAACCTGTTCAGAATGCACTTCTTTTTATGTTGGTAAAACCAACAGAATGTTAAAGGAACATATTTTACAGCATATGGGAGTTATACAGAGAAATGTGCAAAGAAGTGCAGTAGCTCAACACATTAATGAATTTCCACAGCATAATTTTAAATTTATGGCTTTGGATATTTGCACTCCTGCACCTAGAGGTGGTGATATAAAGAATGCCACAGAAGTTAAAGAAACCCACTGGATAGCTGGTTTGAGAGCTAATTTTCCACCAGGCTTAAATGGTTTTATACCTTTAAAACCTATTTTAAAGGCTGTAAAATGTTAATTGGTTAAAGCTTTTAATTAATGTAATTGGTTTTTCAAGTGTATCTATATGCAGACTGATTTTTTTTCATTTTTTTGTATTAATCTGATGGAGGCATCTCCAAAAGTGCTTATCTGTTTACTGCTTATTATTTATTAAATATATGTGCCTTGCCGTGGTTATCCCATTGTTGTTTCTCAAGTATTTTAACATACCTTTTTTGTGTAGAATTATATACTTCCATTATTTGCCATAATATTTCATGTGCTACTGAATCAAATGTTTTATTTGCATCAGCCACCATTAATTTTGCTTCCTTTAGTACTTTTTTGATATAATCTACCATTTTCCTAATTATCTTTAATAATTCTTGGCATCCATTTCCTTTAACCACATAAATGCCTTTTTCCATAACATATTCCAATTTATGTTATTAAAAACATTCTTGTTAAAAACTGGCACTTTATTAGTAATGACAAAGATTTAAGGGAATTAGTGGGAGACAGCCCCTCTTGTATTTATAGGAAAGGGTTTAATTTGAAATACCTTTCTGAACCATCAACAATCTTGAACCACTGTCGGATATGTCTAACTGTGGTTGATGCAAGTTCTGTCCCTACATTTTGGGAGGGAGTGAATTTATTGTTAACAAGATGAAAATAAAAATTCCTGGTAGATGTAGTTGTACCAATGAAAGATTAGTCTACCTTGCCTCATGTATGGACTGCAACTGTTGCTATGTGGGGAAGACAGAACGGAAACTGAAAAATAGGATAAGAGAATATGTTCATAATATTCATGATGTTTGTGAAACAAATGCCTTAGCTATACATATTTCACTGAATGTAGGACATACTTAAAGGTTTATTATATTAGATGTTTTATGTGTCTGAAAGAGGGGGGCCATGGTCTTATATTCTGGAAAAGAGAGAATTATCCTGGCAGCTGGGTTTAAATTCTTTGTCATGGCCAGGACTTAATGACAGTCTCTCCATTTCTAGTCTCTTAAAGTTAAAAGCACTGGAAAGGTAAAATTGAGTACAAATAGGGTTAATTGTTTTATTCAGATATACATACAAGATATTTTTACATCTTTACTTTTGATTTTAATAATTTTTTTCATGGATCATTTATAGCTTAATTTATGCTTACAATTGCATTTTATATGCATTCTGAGCTGGACTGTGTGCTTGTTCTGTGTTTGTGTCAAGGGGGTGTGGTTTGAGCAAGCAGTGCTCACTGCCCTGAGAAAGAAAATGATGTCACTGTGTTTTAGTATTTAAAATGCTTTCTACTGTTTTAAATTGTATCTGATGAAGTTTATGTAATTTTAACTTTGGGATGAAAGCACTTATTTTGTGGAGAATAAATTGTTTTGTGGATTTCTACTTCTGGCCTGCACTATGTTTGACTTTCTGGGTTTCATTTTGGAATTAGTTGCTCAATTTATGTTTTACTCTTTTTTGCATTATCTTCATATACATGATAATTCATGTTATTCAACATTACTGGTCTCCTGTTTTTTGTTTCAATCTTGTCTCCTTTTTTACATAAAGATCTCCCCTTTGTTTGCATAACAAATACCATCATTTAGCCATTCATTAAACACTTCCACCTAAATGTATTTTTGCCATTGTATCAAATTCTTATATATTAAATTTCCTATACCATCTGGTATTGCTACTGAATTTTTGTGTATTTCCTTATTACCATCTCTAAGTCCACAACTGTAATTTGTTTTTCTAATTCTTTATTCATTTCTTCTATAAATTGCTTCATTCTCCAATTATTTTCTCTCTTTTTTATATAATGCACTACAATATTCATACTATTTGTTCTCTTTCAACTTTTCCATCTTTTTTATATCTCTCATTTTAACACTTTCTTCCTTTACTTTTTTTTACTCAAATATGGCAATACTTCCTTTTTTTCCTTGTAAAAAATATTTTTATATAATGTCTATTTTTTCTTCATTCTTTTGGTATATCTTTTCTTCTTTTCTAAAATATTCCTTTTCATTTATATCCAGTTTCCCTAATACAGATTTTTGTGTTTCTCTACATTTTTCTTTTTCTATTTGTCTTATTCTATTTTTCCAGATTAAATGCATTTGTTTATATTTCTCTTAAAGTGTTATCCACCATTCTGACCAGTTATAAAAACCTCTCATAGTAAAATGATCTTTCCATAACAGCATTATATTTTTACCGTTCTCATTCCACTCTTATTTATTATCTCTGTTCATTTCCCAAATTTTATATGTTCATTGTTCTCTTCTATTTCTATCCATACAGCCAAAAGATCAGAAAATCATCTTTCTACTAATCTTCTATGACTATTTTTTATGGTTTTTGAAGTTTAAAATTAAGTTCTGTTTTCAAATTTCCTCTTCTATATGTACCTTTATTCATATTCCATATTTCTAAATTCACATTTTATTTCTTCCATTTTCTTATCTGATTTTTGTGTGTTTTACACCTAAAGTCATAGTTAAAATCTCCTATTATAATATCTATATCTATGACATAGTCCATCTCTTGAAATAGTTTCTCTCTTTTTTATATATTGCATAAGCACATCTTGCTATAAATCTATAAACTTTTCCTTCACACCTAAAGTCAACTAAATTAATCTTCATAATCTAAAGTATAATCTAATATTTTTATTGCCATACTGTACAATAGCTATCCTTGAACATGTTTCTCTACCCAAATTCCACATTATACCTCTCATCCATAAATTTTCTGTTTGTTCTCTTTTTTCTTTACTTAAACCTCAAACATCCTCTAAGACTATTAACTATCACATGTATTACACAATACTATTACCCTATTCCTTCTTACTATATTTTTATACTTGTTTGCATCTCTTCTTAAATTACAATAAATTATTTATCCATTTCCTTTTTTTTACTTTCAAATCCATACTTTGGAATTTCCTTTTCCTATTTTTAACCCTTTTCCCAATGGAATTGTTTTCTAATGTATATATTCCCTATCACTAACCTCTGATCCACTTTCCATCTCCCTTTCCCCTTTGTGTTTATCATTCTTATTTTCTTCTTGTATATGAGTGCCTTTATTCTTCCTTTAATTTTTTTGTTGTTGTTCTTGCTGCAATTGGTCTTTAATATTTGTCTTTTCTCTAATCTGTCCCTCTACATTAAGTTCTATATTTTCTCTTTCTCACAATCCATCCAAAAATTACCTGTTTAATTTCTTTTCACATTGTTTGCATCATGACCAATCTTCCCACATAAATAACATTTCTTCTCATCAAAGATACTTACAAAATTGTCCCTCCCTCCCTCCCAGAAAAAAATAATAAATAAATAAAAGTTGTCCCCAGTACTTAACAGCTCTATGACCTTCAACATTAATCATGCTAGAAATAATTACAATTTTTCCATTTTTCATTTTCAAAAATCACATTACAATCACAAGCCCCTGTTCAAAGTCCTCTGTTATCAAATACTTTAGAAATGTCCTTCACTCCTTTGAAAAAGTTCTTTAATAAATATTTTAACACTTTCTCTTTCAGTTTCTGTCCAAAATTATATAACTTTTTTTGTATTTCACAAAAGAAAGTTTTTACAGTATATTCATTCCATGGATACTTCATTTCTTCTCTAATACTCTCTTAAAAAGTTTCTAATACTGCTGCAGTCTCAAATAAAATGTCATAAAAAGTCTCTTTTTAATCAGAATAAAAGCTCTTACATCATGTGCCTTGAACCCCAAAGGCACAACTATCATGTCCCATGTCTCATACCTATCCATTTCTTGTTCTTCATTCTAAATTCTAGCTACGTACTACTTTTCCATTTCTTCTGTCCTCTTCTTCCTCTTACTACTTTCTTCCTTCTATTCTCTGATAATTTCTGTGAACATTTTTTCTCTTGTTGTCCATCTTCTATGTATTCTTTCCATCATGTCACCCCAAGAGAAATCCTTCCCTGTCTCTGGCTCGCTCTAACCAACTAGCTCCACCAATAAATCATCCTGCACCCCTCTTGCCTGGAAGGTTGTAACAATTGCTTCTTCCTGTTGTCACTCATCTCCCTTCAACTAAACACATAAATTGTACTGAAAAATCTCTTCAGTATCCTCTATCTAGTCACACTCATTCTCTGTCCCAGATATCTCCACTTCCTTCTCAGAAAACAAATCCAAGGAGTTGGCATTAACCTCTCTCCACCATCATGTTTGTGTGTCATTCTCCCAGTCACCACTGCACCAGGAATGGAATGGATGCTCTCACTTGTTGGCCACATGCACTGTGAGTGTTGTATTAGTAGGGAAATTTCCCTGATGCCCTACCCAAATTTCCCCTACTAGTAGTATAAATACCACCTTGGGTATCCCTAAAAAGAGGCTACTAAATTAATGGGGCTAACCCTTTCAGCAAATTATAAACAAAAATGTATGTGTAATTGTTAATATACATTATTTAATGTTGGTTCATGTGTATTATTGAATATATGTTTAAAAATGTTTGTGATATGTTGGAGCTTTTCTCCCTCCTCCATTGAAAAAGGGTTTTTTGACTAAGCCCAGGAGGACAAATCCTGTAAACAAATGCAAATAACAGTTAAATGAGAATACATGTACTATGGTACTGGAACATCTTGTTTCTGATCAGAGTCATTGCAGTCTATTTTGATATTGATTTCATTGGCAATATATATGTACTCCCCTGGTGAGACTAAACTAATCCACTTGGATCACATATTCATCATAAATATCAATATATATATATATATATATATATATATATATACACACACACACACACACACACACACACACATATATATATATATATATATATATATATATATAAAACTCAACAATCCCTTTTACACAATAAATTAATGCCATTCAATTAAGTATTCCAGAATGCCTTGTCTCTAGTATGGTTCTAATTATTTATTCAACTCTCTCCCCTTCTTCCTATTATATTGCTGCAGTCAGTTACTAGGACAAGCCAATTTTTTTTTTCTTTTTTCTTAAGTACTGTTCCATGCCACAAAGTCTATTTGTTCCAGTGCCTCTCACCAACATGTTCAGCTCACTGAAAATGAAAACATTGGTAGCGGACACTAGTCCCTGTAAGAAGGCCATGCATCAGTATGTGCAAATGCTGTATTATATGTAAATTAAAAATAAGCAGCTACATTGATTTAAAAAGTATGAGGCATTAGAAACTTCTTAAATTAAGTACCCATGCTGTATGTATCAGTCAGTCAATCCATAGTTAATGGTCATGTTCCCCTTACAGAAATCTATATGTGACAGCTGAGAACCTTGTTCTAAAAGTTATTTTAAGGGAATACAGATTGATGTTCCTGAACTGCATGAAGTTAACCAAATACCTCTCTCTACTGTGTGATGGCAATGCTGTAGATTTATATATTTCTGCTCCATTTATCTTTCCTTGTCTCCACCATTCATTATTCTTGGTACAAAAATGTAATCCTGTCAATATTACTTTTATAAGCCTGTAAGAATGTGTCATGAAAATATGCTGCAAACTTTGCATTATATTCTAAGTACTGTTTCTTCAAGCAGGTATTTTTGTGAGTTCTAGAAGGTTTATTACATCATTGAGGCCTCTGCGTATAATGATACACTAAGCATGCCTCATTGTATGTAATGAGATCTTACATATATTGTTTACGATATTCTACATATGATTGCTTCATGTAAATTATCTTTGTTGGGTATTTCAGAATGTAATGACCTTGTTTAACTAATAAATCAAATTAACAGAGCAGTTAATAAAGTTTAGGTGTTAGAGTAATTAACTGCCTACACACTTGTGAAAATCTGGAACATGTCTATTTATCAACATTCTCTGTTCAATCTGATTATAGGTATTGGTGTCTGGTGAGCCTTATCCAGTTGTGAGATCATCAATAAAAATAAAATAAATACCACAAACTACAAAAAGAAAGAATTACAAACCAATCACTTATAATGATGAGTATATACTAATTAAGTTGCTTGAAAACTGGCTAAATGTAAGTAGTTTAATTAGACAGTTGATTACCATGCGGTACATTAATCTTCCGTTACACCCCTGAATGAAATGTTAATCAGGTCAATCCTTTATTTGTCTTGTTTCCAGATGGAAGTACTGATGGCTGCCATATTTTTGGTTTCCTCTCTGAGAACTACGTAACTGATTAATTTCTTCACAGTCTTTGCTCTTGAGATTACAGCCTATGCACTTCACTTAACATACCAATGACAAGTAATGTCACAAGCAACATTCTTTAAATATAAACTCCTGTTTCTAATTCTGAGCAACAGTGATTTTTCCATATATAAAGGCAGCAATTCTGTCCTGATAAAACTGCTGAACTTCTTACATAAATTCTTATATACTTATCTTCCTTCTGTAAGTTCTTACGTCTATCTTCCTTCCTTCCATAAGTTCTTACATGTCTTCCTTCCTTCTGTAAGTTCTTGTGTGTCTATCTTCCCTCCTCCCTCCTTCCTATTCATTCAACTGATGAAAAGTGCACACAACATTTTACTATATCTTAGAAGTGATAGCAGGTAGGAAACAGAAAGGAAAGGCCTGGGGGAGGGGGACAGGATAAAGAATAACCCAGAAAAGAAGAGGCTACTTTAAAACAAGTGTCTTTTGAACTTCTGATTACAATACAAAACTAAAAGAAGCTCTAGCTAAGGCCATCTCTTCATTCACTCCAAGAATCTGATTTGCAGGCTCAAGTAATATTCTTTAAGTCTGAAGCTACTGTACGAGACCTCTCGAGTGTAAGGGAACTGATGTAGGCCCCTGAAGAACATAATGTTGGACAGACTGAGTGCTCTAGATCAGGCTGTAGAAAAGATTTCACATTAACAAAAAGAAGAGTTTGCCAGGATGCTACAAGTTTGCTTTACAATACAGGTGATCTGCTTTCTCTGCTCAGTTACAGCCAAATTAACAAAAATGAACAAGAGACAGAGGCAGGTGGATTTTATGAACAGTTCTACAAAATCACTGCAGAAACACAAGAGATCATCTCAGTCCAATCTGATCCTGTGCATTCCTAAAAGGCAGAGAAAACCTGGCATATCAGCTTGTAGTGTCAATTTCTCAGGTGGAGATTTCAGAGATAAGATTGATGGTACAAAGGACAAAATGCAACAGAACATTTGAGAAAGCAAAACCTTGTGATTAAACATTACAGTGTCCCATATGAAGATCTTGATGGTTTTGACTAAGAAGGGAATCCTGACAGAGAGAACACATTATGCACAAATCTGGATGCCTCTTAAAAATACATTCCCACATCCTGCTCAGATGTCCTATTCCTCTTACCACATCAAAAAGGAGATTCTTTGCAGTAAATTCATTCCCACCTTCTGTATCTGCAATTCTCAGGATCTACATTAAACCTGCTGTATCCTGCTATCTGACAGTTTTATATCCTAAGTTATTTTCTGGTGGGGTAGAGGCACTCGAGTTTTTGAAAACTCACCAAATAGTCAACAAGTCTAACAGGATGTGGATTGGGAGGTTTGGTACCCATTTTGCAGTATTACATCAGAGACTGAGGCAACCTGAGCCATTCACCCTGTTTAAGAGTCAGCTCATTAAAAGGGGGGTTGTCAGTTGTACTCATTACCCAAGGCAGAAAGCACAGCAATCCATTTAAAAATATGGCGAGGGAATGGATTTAGAAATTCTTTCTAGGAGATTATAACCCATGGTCCTAAACTAACTGATGATGAAGGGCAGATTAATGAGAGTACTAAGAGATACTAAACTGGATGATATTAAGCAGAGTCTAGAATTTTTGGCAGTATCCTGACGTTCCTTTAATTATTCATACTTGCATAACTTAGTGTTATTGGGTATGCAGCTTGTCATACTCTTTGGGGTTCTTTATGAAACAGTGGGCAGCTGGATGACAGCTCTCCCTTGAATCCTACCCAGAAACATGCATTTGTAATGGTGTGACTCCCTGCAATTTTATAGTTGGGACATGATCTAGCTGTCCACCATGAATGAAAGGAAAATGGTGGTACCTCAAGTACTGGGTTGGAGTTTGGCTTAAGTGCAGGGTTTGATTCTCAAATGTGATAACTGACTAGGCTTAAAATGACCCACAAGGACAGTTAGCCCAGCACTGACCTATGAACCTAAGTCATCATGTGTCTGAGTATTTATAAAATAAGGTACACACACATACATGTATTTCATTGCTTGTAATTCACACGTTCAAATGCTGTACTTACTGCAGTACATCATTGCTGTCTACACTGAAGTACACGATTGTTAAATTGTGGGAATCTCAGTTATAGCAATGTAAGTGAATATTTACATTAGACTCGCACTGTTATCAGTTTGTTGTGCTCTGGATGTTCTTTGGGAAATTGCTCAAAGTGGGTTATGAGACTGCCTTTTTCCTCATTATTGTACAATCTTGAAGTTGGTATACTGAAGTACAAACTATATGAAAGCTGCAGGGGTGCTTATCCCTTGCAAAAACACTCTTTCAATTGTTGTTTTTGTAGATTTTGATGTAGTGTGTTTTGGTATATTGAAAAGTTGAATTACTGAAATTTGGCTTTTCAATATGAACCCTATATATATATATATATATATATATATATATATATATATATATATATATATATATGTGTGTGTGTATAATTTCTGAGTTAGGATGCAAGACAACTGTCTTAAGTTTTACTTGGCAGTGACAGTCATGTGTCTACGAATTAAATCCAAACATTTGTTTTATATTGTGGCTGCATTTTTTGCTTTCTTCCTGTGAATCTGTAGTAACTGTTATAATTAAGTAAGGGTTTGGCTGAACATATTCGGAAACATTTTATCTTTGTTTTATAATCATCGCTCAGAGACACCGGCTCCTGGAGACTGGTGCATCCATAACTAGTTAAGCTAAAGCCTACAACAAACATGTGTACTCAACTTGCTTGGAACTAAGAATGTTCTTCTAGAAACATCCTTTTTATGATTTATATGATTGGTTACTGATATTTCATTGTATGTGTTAAGTAAATTTGGAGAAATACGTTTATGTGCACTAGCTGAATGGGGGAGGGGACAACATCATGAAATGAGAGTAAACTAAAAATTGCTAACTACATCAGACTTTACATATTTAATTCAATTAAATTTGTTTCTTCTTCATACTCCATAGGAATGGCAGAACTGCACAGTTTCATACTGCAATGTTCTTATAATCACAGATACACATTTAGCTTATCTGTAAATTAAAAAAAGCATACTCTAGGAAAAAATAGCATTGCAAGAAAGACTGACTGTTTTACAAACCCAGGGGAGGTAATAAAGAGATGCCGGAACAGGTAAAGCCAGCTATGTCCCTCATTCATTGAAAGCCAAATATTCAGTAGCATCTCCCACCTCTCTTTGGCATCTGGCCCAGTAGCTTATGCAAGGGGTGGCAACCTTCCTGACTGCTAAACTGCATAATGTGCAGATGTCAGGTCTGCTGCCTGAACAGATTTTCATATTCAGTCCTGCTGAAAATATGTTCTGTCTGCACTTCTCATATATAGTACTAGTTCTTAAGACAATGTGCATCCTTTTCTATGTAACTTAGAGCATTTGGCATCCTGGCCATTCCCACTATTGGCACCCCCTAAACCCGAGTTTAGGAGAAAAAATGGTTCTCCAGAGTAAATAAAAAAGCCTTGAGGTTAATATATGAAAATAATTTTTAGTAAATTTACTTTTCTTCTTATTTATAAATATTTGTATTAATGAAATTTGCATGGTCATGTTTTCTGGTTTTACATAAATGTTATACACACACACACACACACACATATATATATATATATATATATATATGTATTTTATATACAAAAGTTTAGTAGAATAGTTCATTAATCAATTTTGAATTAACTATATTTAAATGAATTATTTGTAACAAGTTATTTAAAATGTTTAGGATGGCTGTGTTTGACATAATAAAAGGAAAATGTGCATGTATCACTTTAAAAATGTATATGCAGAAAAAATGTGTATCTAGCATTTTAAATAAGTTGTGATTTTTCAATGAATATTTAATTGGATTAATTGGGGGTTGGCCCTATGTATATAAAGTTGGTTGTTTGTACTTGTATTTTGTCCGTTGAAGGCGAATGGCCGAGGTACCAGTGTGTTAAAGTAAAAAGAAAATGAAACAGTTTTGCTGTGTTTCTGCCTCTTTTTTTGTTTTGTTTTTTAATATATGTTTAAATAAAAAAGCCCTCTGCAGGCAAAGAGATAAGATATTTCTGCATAATAGCTCCTTGCTGCTAGTTTTCTATTTTTACAACACTGTTTGAAACAAGTTAGAAACTGTAGCAAGGAGCTCAGTCAAATGTCAATTATGTCTTGCATCAGGCCTAGAAAAGTGACTTGGGAATCCCCAAATAAAGCACACAAAGATAAGTTCTAGGTGCTCTCCTGTTATGATTTTGGATGGTTTTATGGTAATGTCTACACAAAAGTGTTTCTGCAGTCTAAATAAAAAAAATGTTTACCAAGGTCTTCCTGACCTGTTGATTTTGTTCTGAAAAGGGCTGTACGCATATCCAGTGGGTCTGCCCAGGTATGTGTTTGCCTCAAAGACTATAATATGGGATGGTACAATTTACCCCCCCTCCCATTTCACTACTACAGATGGTGAGAGCAGGGGGTGCTGAAGCATAAAGTTGCATTAATGTTGTTGCTAGTGCAGGTGACTACAATGTTACCCTGGGTAAATCCTATGATAAATGCTTTGATAAACTTTGGTCACCTTAAAATGGAAATGACCCAGTCTCTGACACAGGTCAATATGTTTTTGTCTATATTAGGTCTAATAGACAAGTTGAATACAATCACTGTTGCCGTATTTAATGAAAAATATTACTCTAATTGCTAGTATAGTTTCACTGGCAAATGTTGTTCAGTTTGTAATTTACTCATTTTTCAAATAAAGAAATATCAGCAATTCTTTCTGGTCAGTCCTTTAAGATATTATATCAGTTTTGGAAAGTGCAGGTGTGGGCTGTTGTCTTTACTGGAATGACCAGTAGGGCGCTGAGTATGTGAAACCTGACTGGACACAAAATAGAACATCAGGCTGCTAAAAATGAAAAAAGCCCCGTTAAAAAGAAGACCAGACAACTCAGACTGTTTAAGTAGCAAAACTATTCCACTCTTATAATGTTGCTGTTTATTGTAACTGTGACAAAAGGAGATACTGCCAGCACAGCTAGCTGGAATTTTGTAAATGATCATTTGTCATTGGTGACTATCGAAATGATTTATGTAAGATGCTTGTGTTTCCAAATGTATTAGAACTGTGTGTCATGTGTATATCAGACTGCTCTGTACATATGTTTGTGTTGAAAATGTATTTTGTAAAGTGCTTGTGCTTAAAATGTATCCACAGTGTGCCCTACTGAAATAGAATAGAAATGTACATGCACTATTGTAACTGTTTAAATGTATATGTCAACAGAGGAAACTGGAGGGTTAACTTCAGTCCAGCAAACTTTAGAAAAATAGCTGAAATTAAATTACTTTATAGGATGCAATAAAGATGCTGTCGCTCAAATTTTCAATGCAGCTAGAGATGCAAGGTCTGTACTAGGAAGCTTTCTGCATTGTCATTGGAATTAACTAATTGCTACTTTTGAAGCATGAAGGAATGCAATTGTTTTATGACTTCCAGCAATTGCCAAAGAACTTAGTAAAAGCCCTTGTCTGTATATTTTTACAGGTAGATGCTAAATGCTGCCAACTTCTAGTAATGGAGTTTTTGGCCTGGTTACTAGAAGTTAGATGACCAGATATTATGTCATTCTGCAAGCCATGCCAGCAGTAATATTTTAGATATTAATTTGAGAAGTCTCTCAGTGAGACAGAGCATTCTGCATTATGTCTTGGACCGGACAACAAGACCCATTAACCACATATCTACCTTGCTCTAATGACACAGTTTCCTAGGGAACACTACAACTCTCAAATACAGTCAGGAATATAGTAAAGCTTAGTTTAGATGTTTTCCTTTATTTGTGTGAGTCTTTAATGCAATGTTATTTTAAATATTTCCTGTGGTTTTGAACTCTGATGTCACTGTGAATATATATTTAGTATTGTCTTGTTCTTTTATTATTTATTATTAAATATATTTAAACCTTTCACTGTGGCTGATCTGTGTAGAGATATTTAAGTTTTCAGAGTACTTGCATATTTATTTGGTGACAGTGTGGGCCACTCCTAAAAGCCTTGCTCTTGGCCAAACTACCATTTGTATTAGTATTAATATTACACAGTAAAATTGGACACCTTTTGTAAGGGCCTTAAAGTAGTTATTAAGGGGTTCTGGTGGCAGTGGTAACTACCTTATAGTCTGGGCACAAGGGGGCATAGCTAGTAAACCTGTTCCAGCCTTTCCCGTGTGTGTGTGTGTGTGTGTGTGTGTGTGTGTGTGTGTGTGTGTGTGTGTGTGTGTGTGTGTGTGTAAAACAAATCCCCAAGAGTGTGAGTGTCAGCCAACTGGTTGGACAGAGAGAATGTTGGAAGACTTGGCTTGGAACCTCGGCTAAAGATAATGCTATAGCTGTGCCAGTGGGGAGTCTTACTGGGGATCTGGAGAAAGAGGGAAAAAACAACCCTGGACTGACTCTGGTCTCTGTGTGATCTTAAGGGAAGTTGCACTGGTTGCAGACAGCTGCATCTGGAAATACTGTGTGTTTACCTGTCATTCTCTCAGTGAATATCCCCCACTGTTGCCAATGGTGAGGATTGAGGCTCCTTGATTACTGGTTGGCAGTGGTGGGTCATCAAAGTAACTTCTAATTAAGATGTGGTCCATAAGTTGTATCCAACACTCATTATTAAAATTAATAGCTTGAAGTTTTAGCTTTGCCATGCAGCACATAAATAAAACTTGTCTATTTTCCCCAGTATACGTTACTTCTCTCTTTCTATAAAGTGCAGTGCAAAATGCTCATGGCTCCATTTGGAAGCATCATGTCACAACCCAAACAGAAAAAAAAAAAAACAGTTATGCTATTTCAGAATGGCACTTACTAACACAGAATAGGTCTACTTTTTATTTCCATAATAATTCTTTATTTTTCAGCTTATTCAAACAAAACATTTGACATAGAAATACACAGGTGATTTTCAAACAAAGCTTCTAACAACATTCAAACAACATATATACACTATTTACATGAATGCTTCCATATTTCATATAACTGTAGAAACAAAAATTATTTTCTCCCGGAATAGCATCTTCCAATAATATGGTTTTAGATAAAATTGTATTATATAATATTCATAACAAAGGAAACATTTAAATTCCATGTCTTAAGCCAGTATAATATTGAAACGTTTATTGCTAAGGTCCTAAAATTATCCCATGAAGTTTGAGATGGATTCAACCAATTAGTAGCTATGTAGAGTTTCATTAAAAGAAAAATATTAATGAGTATGGTCATTTGGGATCTAGATATATTATTTGGAGGGATATGCAATATCATAAATTCCCAAGAAAGCATTGAATTTTGATAACCCATCTTTTGTAATTGCAGTTTTAAAGAGTTCCAAAGTTTATAAATGCATTTACAGCTCCAGTACATGTGCAAGAGGTCAGCCGTCTCATCCTTACAATAAGGGCACTTAGGAGAATTCTTAGAGTTAAATTTATGCAAGCTAAGACGTGTATAGTAGGCATTATTATATATCATGAGTTGGGTCAATGTTAACTTTTGAAGGGAGATAGATTTTGTGGTTAAACTAATTGCTTTTATTATTTTGCTTTCATCTACCAATGGTATTTTTTCCTTCCAATATTTAGACAAGAGAAGGTGGTTTTGGTATTTAATGTCTTTAATGAATTTATATGAACATGATATAAATTTGGTATTTTGTAAAAGGGCTTGCCATAATGAGGTACATTTCGTTAAGTCATCTTTACTAATGGTTAGATTTTTAAAGTAACTCATGGACAATTCCTTGATCTGCCTCAAAATCGATAAATATGATTTGGGTAGACCCATTTCCTGTCTTAGTTTGTGTGCAGAGTAATTCAAATACGGGTATATATCTTGAAGAGTTAAGTTAATTATAAGTGGAAAACTTTTCAGATCAATGAGTTGATTATTAATTTTCAGGTTAGGATTTCTATGGAAGGGTTGCAAGATCATCATATATTGTAAAAGGTTTAATGATCTAAAGAGATTTTGTGATAATGTTATATAGTTTTTGATACAATCCATTAGATCATAAAATTTATATTGTCTCTTTTTAAAAAGGGTAATGATTTGGGATGTATATTCAAACTCTCAGTATGTTTATAACTTATTCTTATCCAGTTTGGAGACCAGTTATTGCTTCATGTATCATGATTCGCAATTCTTAAAATTTTATTAGCATTTATAATTAAGAAATATATTTCAAAATTGGGTAAATCTAAACCACCTCTATTTTTCAGGATCATCAGATTATCATATGATATTCTAGTTTTCTTTGGTTTCCATATAAATTTAGCAAATTCAGTGTGAATTTGTTCAAATAAATTCTTGGGTATTATCAACTGTGTAGACCTGAAAATGTATAATAGTCTGGGCAAGACATTCATTTTAATAATCGTAGTTTCAAATTTTCCCATCTTTTTAGATCAGACACAATGCGATTCCAAATTTGTTTAACATTATTAAGATAAAAGTCCTTGTTATCTGTCAAAAATGTAATACCTAAATATTTAAGCTTTTCTTCAGATTTTACTTGACCTATCAAAGGTAGAAGTGAGAAGGGTTTTGGTGTTTTTAAAGGAATGATATTGGTTTTTTAAGGTTTATTTTATAATTTGATATTGATGCAAAATTGTCAATGGCCGATAATACTTTTTGGTATCTGAAACCGGTGTTGTGCAATATATATTAAGGTCATCAGCAAAAAGTACCATAAATTACTGGGGCATTCTGGTACACATTTTGTTTTGTGTGTAGGAATAAAGGTTCTAGATACAAGTTAAATAGTAGAGGAGATAAAGGACATCCTTGTCTGGTTCCATTTCTGATTTTGATTCTTTTAGAACACATTTTATTTATATATAAGGTTGTATAAGGGTTATTATATAGTATTTGCAAAGTTAGAATGAATTCTTGGGGTAAATTAAAGTAGGATAAAATTTTAAACAAAAAATTTATGTTGACTCTATCAAAGGCCTTTTGAGCATCTATAATGAGTGCGTACATATTTAAATTCTTTTGATTAGCATAAGAGATTAATGTGTGAAGTGTTAAGGTATTATCACTGGTCTGTCTAGATGTTAAAAATCCAGCTTGCTCATTAGAAATAATTAAGTTTGCTATTTTCTAGCTAAAATAGATGTCAAAATTTTAGTATCAATATTTAAAAGTGATATAGGTCTATAGTTGTCTGGGTTCTGAGGATCTGAGTTTTCTTTGAGTATAACTATTGTTTTAGAGGCATTAAAATGAGGATCATTAATTTTATTATTGATTATATAATTTAAAATGAATGACAAAATTTTGACAATAATACTATGAAAGGTTTTATAAAACTCTGCTGTAAGGCCATCTGGACCCGGGGCTTTGTGTGATTTCAGTTTTTTAATTGTTATTGTTATTTCTTCAATGGCTATAGGTTTTATTAGATCTTTCTGTGAATTCTCGTCTATTTTTGGAAAGTTAATTTTTTGTAAGATATCATTATCATTTTCATTTGTAGTTAAGTTTTCTTGTTCTCCATAGATTTGAGAGTATATCTCTTCAAAAGTGCTAATAATATCATCAGATTTCGTATACATTTTATTTTTATAGTATAATTCTGGGATTTGAGAGGGAGAGTTAGACTGGTTAATAATTCTTGCTAGTGCCCTTGATGGAGTTTGAATATGATTTGCATATTTTGCAAATATTTTAGTTTCATGAAATGACAATTTATTATTCCGGATCAAGAAAAGTTTTTTCTGGCATTTCAAAAGTTCTGTTTCAGTTTGTATGTTATGATTTCCCATTAATTCCTGATCTAATGTTTTAATTTTCGCTTCTAAGCTTTGTTCTTACCTAAGTTGAAATTTTTTATAATAAGAGGCTTTTTGGAGAAAAGTACCCCTTATCTGCACCTTAGTTGCTGCCCATTCAATATCAGGTGGGTATTGCTGTTTAAGTAACTTGGCTAATAAGGATTTAAGCATATCCTGAATTTCCTGGGTTATTTCCTTTTTATTTAATAAGTTGGGGTTTAAGGACCAGTTATAGCCTTTATGTGGTGCATTGTTTCTAGAGTAGTTAATAAAACTTAATGTAATTTTAGAATGGTCTGAGAGGTAACGGGCCTGGATAGATACTGTTGGATCAAAATTGGTTAGTGATTCCGAAATTAGAAAAAAGTCAATTATTGACCACATTTTATGACAGTTTGAGTAAAATGTAAAGCTATTTGACTTATTTAAATGCCATATTTAAATGGATCATATAATTTAAAGTCATATTTAAGTTTGGTTAATGTTAACACTGCTTGACTATTATATGATCTTAGTGGACTTGATTTGTCTAGTTTAGGGTTTTGATAAGTATTCCAGTCTCCCCCTATTATTATGTAATGGTTGTTGTATTGATTAAGAATAGGATATAATGAGGCAAAGAAGGAATGCTGATTGTAACAGGGTGCATATATATTAAGAATTATAATAGGTCTATCAAAAACAGTAGAAGAAAGAATCATCAAGCACCATCTACATTCATTGTCCATTTTAGATCCTAAAATTTTGTCTTGAAATCGATCTTTAATAATTATCGCAACACCCGCACTATTAGTTTTGCCTTCAGATGCTATTATTTTTCTTATCCATTTTTTTCTTTTTAATATCTAACCATTGATCATTAGTTAAATGTGTTTCTTGAAGTAGTATAAAGCATGCCTTAGCTTGCAAAAATAGATGAAAAAACAGTTTTCTCTTTTTTATGTTCTGGAGCCCTTTAATATTCCATGAATCTATTTCCCACATTCCCCAAGTTTTAATTTGTGTAGGTAATCTAGAAATCTGAGATAATATGATAAATTACTTTGATTCATTTCCAAATGTGGGATATGAAAGCATTCTTGAATTCCCATCCCTTTCCAGTGCCTACCCACTAAACCCCTGGACCAGGAAGTACCCAGGACCTTAACATAATTAGGAGTTATATTAATTTGCATCATTAGTAAGTCATGCAAATTAGGATATGAAAGATAAATGAAACTTATTGGCCCTGAATAATCTACAACTATTAGAACAAAGTCTATCCCACTCATTCCCTAGCAAACACTGCTTGTCATCTACTTCTCTTCTTATTATATTTGTTTAGGTGATTACAAAAAGTGTATAAACATTGACATCTAATTCAATTATAGGTCAACATAATGAACATCAAATTACAAAACTTATCATTAGTAATAATTTAAGCTAATCCTAGGTCAATATTCTCAAATTAGAGAAACCACTAGCTACATTTTATATATATATATATATATATATATATATATATATATATATATATATATATATATATATAGGTTTGGGGTGATGTTTTCAATTATAAATATGATATTCAACACATACTAAGTTAAGTAATAGGTTAGTGATTTCTGGAGAAAAAGAGTGTAAACATTTCTCAGTTCAGTCTTACAAAAGTATACAAATCAACAACACAGGTACCTAGGTAGCCCTATATAAAACAAATCTAAAATGATTATAAATATATTAGTTAGCAAAGCATTGACATTTAAGATAAAGGACATTTTCAAGTTTACCAGAACACATATTTGAACCTGGTAAAAAGTTAATATAAAGAAAATGACATAAGAATTTTACTTTAGACTGTTAGATTCATGAGCTTCCACAGTTGTGAACATGTATAATGACATACCTCATCTCAAGTGAACCTATACGTGATTATTAAATGATTATGTTGGCTAGTTTATTTAAAAAAAAAAAAGAACCATCCCATTATTTTAGTATAAGTTCCCATAAAATTATAACTAAACTTGTTCCATTTCGAATGTTGAGTTAGATTAATCCAATTATTATAAGCAATTACCCTTTAAATATTTTAGTCCTTTCAAATATATCAACTTAAGTTATATAAACTATCTAATCTACATGTACTAGTACCACACCACATACCTTGAAAATCCAACATAGCAATAGCTTAGCACCTAATACTACTTATAGCCTAAAATAATACTTCACTTGACATTGTACCCCTATAAATGTACTAACACCATAGTAAAACTTGAGCATTAACTAATACTAGGATCTGAAGTAAGGTATATCACAAAACTTTGATATATTGCATAATCATAAATTATTTATGAATTTTGATGGGTATCTTAAGCTTTAAATAGTTACATGTAAGAGATTGAAAATTTAAAATGAAATGATATCTTATTGTGCATATAACTATAATTAACCATAGTTAGCTGTAATAACTATATATTCCAGTTATGTTCTGTATGTGTAACTTGTAACATTAACAAAAATTTGTTACCTGTCAGATTGAATGATAAATTATTCCAATCTCACCTCAACTAAATACATATAGAATGTACTGAAATGCCTGTATCAGTTTGGGCATATTACTTAATGATACTGGGACTATATTTATTCTTGGCATTGCAAAACATGTATTAGGTGTATTCTTGACAGAACAGTTACTTCTTATGTCTTTTTTCTTTTAGAACAGATCTTGTAGCTTCCCCTTCGGATTTCCGATCAGCTAAGCCGATTGCTAAGCTTCACGATGGGGGATCCATATGCTGGATGAACTTCCGGATGTGCCACATCACAAATATGCCTTCTGAAGTCTCAATACTGTTTCCGGTTTCTCTCGTAGGAAAAATAAATGACGTGGAGGTTGAAGACTTCCGTTGTAGGTCTCACTGGTTGAAGAATAGAAAAAAAAAAGGTTGTACCAGCCATAACATATGGCCTAGATCAAGAACAACAACAGATATACAAAAAATAAGTCCTCGGTTGTTAGTAGAAGCTGTAGGTCTCGAGGTCTCGCAGAACGCGTCGGAACTCAGCACTAAGACTGAAGCAGGAATGGTTTTAAAAATCGCCATAAAGGTAGATTTAGCTTCTTTTTTAGTTGAAAGTGAGTATTTAACCCCATCAACCGAAAACATTAATGAATTTGGATACTTCATTTGGAATTTTATCTGTTTTGCAATCAAAAACTTACAATAAGGAGATAGAAGTTGTCTGGCTTGCCTAATTTGAAGGGGCAAATCTTGAGCCAGGGAGATTCAATTGTTATTCCACATAACTGAGCCTCCATTTTTCTTTGCAGTTAAAAGTATTTTAATCACATCTTGGAAGTCGAGAATTTTGACATACACAGGTCTTGGTACATTTGAAGCTTGAGATTCCATCAGAGCTCTATGGGCTCTCTCTATTGTTATTTGATGTGCAACTTTAGGGTCATTAAATAATGTAAATATTTGTGTGATAGATGGGATTAGATCATTGTATTGTATACTTTCCGGCATTCCTCTGATGATTATGTTATTTCTTCTAGCTCTTGCCTCCAGATCAATAATTTTATTTTGCATAGATTGAATGTCAGCCTAATGTGAATCAGCTTTTTTAGCTAGCAGGGCTATTTTGTCTTCATTCTCTGTGATTTTAGCTTCAGATTTATCCATTCTTTCCAAGATTTGACTGAAGGAAGTTCCAAATGATTGTACTTGGTTAGATAATTCTTTAATAGCTTCTTGGATAGGTAGTAAAGCTGCTTTAATGTCGTCCATATTTGCCAGTTGCTCTGGTTTATTTTTATTCCCTGGTTTTAGAGACTCCTGTTGTTTTGTGATTTTCTGTCTTTTCGAAATTAAATCTTTCTCAGGTGATAAGAGTTCTGAAAGTTTAGTTTTTGTTATGTCCATATTTTTGTCTTCTTTTGACATTTTGTACAGACTCAGCTTCTTGATATATTTCCAAGTAGAACAAAGCAGATTGTTCTGAGCACACATCTTCTTTGTTTGAGATTTCCTTCAGTTACAGGTAATCAATTAAAATCCTTCTAGATATGTTGATTTTTCCGGTTCACTCACCCCTTCGGTGATTCTGGACAATATTTAGAGTTGTTATTTCACACAATTATTGTTAAATAAGTCAAAATATATCCTTTGGGTTAAATTTCCTCCAAGTATTTAGAGAGCTGCAGATTAGCAGTGTTTACAGAACGGCAGCCATCTTTGAATCAGGGCTACTTTTTAAAAATGTATATCCCACCTGATAAAATGCAAAGGAGAATTCATAGTTCCAGACCAATCTGAAAAGTATTACAATGCCACCTTATTAAAATGTTGTTCACAAGCTGCATTCCACACATTAGCTGACAATTTCAGCACTGTCAAGTAACATGTAAATAAAGCTTTAAGTGCATGCTTTGTCTCTGTTGCAACACACCATGAACTTAAATGGTAAATTCAAAACACAAACATTTTCATGCTGCTAGTAGCATAAAGTATTGGTATAATTCCACCATTTAGCATACTGATGCGCACTCATGCACACTTGCAAACATTTATACTTTACTAGTTTACTTCATTCACTGTTTTCTGTATTTTTGTGTTATTTTCTACTGGTTTTCAAGGTATAAACATTTTTTGGGGCTGTAAACGTGAAAACTGTCATGACAGGTGTTTTTTTTTTCAACTGCAAAGCACTGAAATTTTTTTCTGAGCTGTAAATAACTTAGTTTCCATGCACACTAATACATATGGATGGGATGTTTATTAGATATTACACAGATATATTTATAGTGTTCAAATTAGATAATGTGTATGGTTAGATAGCGGTATGCTTTTTCTTCCATCTAGTTAGCTCATTTTACTTATCTACCTATGTATACTATTTTAGTTCTTGTCACAGACCTGAGAAAAGCTTTATTTCATTAGTTAGGAGAAAGTGATTTTAGTTAAAAGTCAGTCTTTTTATATGTATGTTATGCTTTTCTTTATACCTGACTTTGGAATGTGGGTTGCAAACATAGCTCTCAACCTCGGAGCACAAAGCCAAAAATAATGGGGGGGGCAAAGCCCCCAAAATAAGGACAAATTTTAAATATTGCTCTTATAAACTTAGAAAGTTGCTAGTTTAAAAGGTCTTGTGTTACCATGCATTTTCTGAAGGATATGAAGTCTGAAAATCAAATGCCTGTCATTATTTATTGAATTCAGTCCTCAATGATTTGGCAAAAAAATCCAGAAAACCACAAATTTTATGAGGAACACACCAAAAATATGAGGCAAAAATCTTGACAGTTGATAGGTGTGATTGCAAATAGTGGTTTCCTTAACTAGGATTTAGTTTGATCTAATCACTAGTAGTGTGTTGAGGGTGGGTACTTGCTGTTCTTAAATGCACTTTTACAACCCTTTTTATATTGTTTGCCTGGAATAGGCTGGATTAAAATTAAACAATACATATATTTTCCACACCTACTCCTAAGTATATAAAAGCTGACATGTTTAACATAGTAAATTACTTGTAAAGTATTTCTGATTTGTTGTTACTGAGGATTGCAGTTCTCTGATGAATAAAGTTTTTTTGCTTTGGAACACTACCTGGGTTTCATGATTTTTGGAAATTACTGTGACTGAGCTCATCAACAAAGTTTTAAGTCTACTAGTTTTCTGGAGGGGGGGTTCCCCCTCATCACTCGTGTTGGTGAGACTGGAACTAGACAGATTCCTGTGCTTGTTCTATTTTGTGTGTGTGTGTGTGTAAGAATCCCACAGTGTATGCACGATGTATTGAACAAGCACTACAGAACTAAAGAATGCCTAGTACAAATGAGCAGGCCATGTATTTCATGAAGTTTTGTCAGTGCACAAGGCACATTGTTAATTTCATTACACAAGACACAATCTGCTTGCATTATATAACCAATAATAATCAACTAGGTAGGCTTTATACTAAATTAAAGTACCATTCAGCAGTATTCTGTAGTCTAATTATTTAGACATTATTCCTGTATAATTTCTACCCCACAGGGCATTATTAAGCTTAGCATATGGCTTCTTTGCATGTGTGTGTGTCTGTTACTATATGACTTCTAATATGAAATTATATGTTTCTTAGTTTATTCACATTTTCTATAAAAGATGGTCCCATTTCTTGTATGTTTAAATTGGAAGGTTTTCCATGTTGTACTTCCAGAAATAGCTAGATATTAGTCAGTGAATGTGTATACCTGATTGCAAATCTTTGTGAGAGCATGTGTGTAAGTTTGCTTTGTTTCTGGCTTGATCAACCACTATCACATACACTTGCAATGCCTCAACACAGATGCAAATATGCTGTGAACACTAAACACAGTTCTAGCTGATTCAGCATGCTGCTTGTGATACAGTCAGTAGTGGATGCACAGTATGAAATGCTGAATGCTAACACAATGTACAATGTGCCATACAGATTCTACTCCACCACACTGAACACCATGCACCCATGCATAGCAGGGTTCACAGGCTACTCCTGCTCTGCGTATTGTGTTCATGTGCCCAAATTGTGAAAGAAACCAGAGTTGATATTTAGAGCACACAGGAGGAGATATATGTGCACCTGTAGGCAAACTAATAATATTATAATGCATTAAGCAATACTGCTGAGTCAAAGTTGCAACATGATCCATTTCTGCACACTTACCCATGTTAAAAATTTCATAATACATCTACAGTGCCACTGATGTGTACAGCATGGAGTATGAGTAACCTAACCATCCTATCCATGTTAATTTTATAATGAGTCTACTGTACCATTGACATGCAGCAGGAATCATGTGTACACTTACAACTACTGCTGAAATATACAGCATATAGCAGCCACTTGTGCACATTTACATGTTACATGTCGAGAAAGCATCTACTGTGCAGCTAATATATAGTGTGTGCAGCAGCAGCCATCTCGTCACATGTAACCTTGCTAATGTTATAATGCATAAACAGTGCCACTGACATATAGAGCATATGGCACCAGCAATTTCTACATTTTTACCTATGTTAATAATTTTATAATACATCCACAATACCACCGACTTGCAGAGTGCAGCATAAACCACCAGTGCATTCTTACCTATTCCACCAATATTATAATGTATTCACAGTGTCACTGACATGAAGAATGTGCAGCAGGAGCCACCTGTCTACTTTTGCCCATGTTAATGACATTATAAAGCATCCACAGTGCCACTAATGTATAGAGCATGTAGCAGAAGTCACCTGTGCACCCTTACCTATGTTAATGTTATAATGCACCCACAGTGCATCTGACATGTAGTGAGTGCATTAAGAACCATCAATGTATCCTTACCTGTGCAAACAATGTTAATAATTTGATAAACCATCTACAGTGCTGCTAATAAATAGTGTGTTCAGCAGTCTCCATCTGTGCACATGTACCATTCCTAATAATGTTATAATGCATAAACAGTGCTATTTACATATAGAACACATGGCAGCAGATATCTGTAATCTTTACCCATATTAATGTAATAATACATCCACAATGTCACTGATGTGTAGAGTGCAGCCTGAACAACCAGTGAACTCTTACTTATTCTACCAATGTTAAAATATATTCACAGTGCCACTGATGTAACGAAAGTACAACGGGAGCCACCTGTCCATCCTTACCCATGTTAATAATGTTATAATGCATTCAAAGTACTGACATGTGGAGCATGCAGCAGGAGCCATCCATACACACTTATCAATGTTAATGTTATAATGCATTCACAGTGGCAAAGACATGTGGAACATACAGCATGACCACTTGTGCACCTACTTGTGCACCTTTATCACTATTAGTAATGCTTTACTGCATCCATAGTGCAGCTCATTTCTAGAGAATGCAGCAGGAATCTTTTGTGCATATTTAAACATACTGATAATGGTATGACTCATCCACAGTGACAATGTCATGTAAAGCATAGAGCCGAGGCCACCTGGGCACCCTTGTTGTGTTAATTCTGTAATGAAACCACCATACCATTATCATGCACTGTGCAAACTCTGCTATACTATATACATCTGTAGGCATTTTACTGCCTCCCGAGTCCATATTTAGCTGTCCCACACACACACTCACAAATTGTTAGTGTTTTGTACAATTACTGTGTCCCATAATATTACAGCAGTCCTTTTCACCTTTTGTTTCAACAATATCCAATACTAATATTTCAAACCTTGCAATCCAATGATTAGATTGCTACAACTCTCTGAGCTTGGATTTCAACAACCCACCCAATGTTTAGATGTAAAGGGTGCCCACCTTCAAAATGTCACTAATGATTCTGCATGGTTATAAGACCCATGTATAAGCAGCCATACTGTGCTCCCTTTGGATGTTGAGTCATGGTCTACATATGACTGTAATGTAGGAATATATGGCACACTTAGCAAGCTACGCATACAGTACTCTTCCCATTATTGGCCAGAAATCATAAACTGTCATCTGTATGATTTTGCTCATAATTCACTATCATGACAGCATCAACAGTGTACCTCATGCATGCTAGACCATGTCTGTGAACCCCACTGCCAAGCATTTTGGGAAGTCCACTACAAACTTGGGGCAAGCTTTGTGCAAGGTTTCTCTCTTGTTTGGTATTGGTGCTAATTTTAGCAAGAAATGCACCTTACAGTCTGACATATTATTCTTCATGTTGCATGTTCCAGACAGACTTTTAAACAATATAGTGTCATACATTGCTTTGAAAATGAGGCAAAGATCCTCCATGCCACCAAAAACAATAGAATTTCCTTTTGTTTTTATAAATAAGTTTTATTTTCTAACCTTTGAAGTTTCCTTGTCAACAATCTTTGGACCCTTTCAGATTGAATTACATGCATAATTTCCAAACTACAGTAGACAACATTATGTTCAATGATGGAGTAACTTAAGATGTATAGATGCACAATACAGTTTAATTTTTAGTTAGAGTTGGTTTTAAGTACGATATTGGGCAACTCCATTAGTCTTCCTCATTACTGGAGCCACACTTTTTCCAAAGATTAGTTTGTTTGTTTACCATCAGTGTGCTAAAGTTTATAGTATGATTATCAGTTTTAAGAGTTGTCCTTCTATTGATCAACCCCACCTTCCCCTTTTTTCCTGAAAATGACTTCTTCACCCACACTAATTTTCTCTCATCACCCCTTTCCATTCCTCTCCCTCCAGTACCCAATTACAGCGTATTTCTAGCAGCTATTAGACTTACTAACCCTACTACTACCCCCATTCCAGCCTTCTGTCTCATTCTACTACTCTCTTCCTCTCTGCTAACCATTAGTCTATATTCTACTACTCTCTCTCTGTCTACCACCCACTACATCCTAGAAGTCTGGCAGTCAAACAGCCACTGCTACTCTTATACACTCCAATACAATTGTTTATTTTATTCCTACCCATCTATCTCCTTTATCAACATAAGACTATCAGCCTAATACCTCTGTCTTAACCATCCACAGTGCTGCTACTATATGCACCTACTGTCTGATCTCTCTTACTGCTAACATATTTTGCATCTTATCACCCCTTCTGCTTTCACAACCAGCCTTACATGACCTTATATTCTCATGCCCTAAACACAAACATAAGCAGCATCACCATAGCCTCCAACTTAAATAACACATTTTATAGCAACCCATACATCATAAGCTAAGATCAAGGGACAAAACCAAATGTAAATGGTTTTATCACATCCATCACAGAATAGAAGCCATAAAATTAGAGATATCCACCCAACCCAGGTCCATAAACCTTCTGGTCATTTAGCTCATCCTCCTCAAACCTTTCACCTCTTCCACCACATCACAGACCTTTAGTTCCTTAACATATACCTCAGAATTCCATGCCTGATTAGCCTCCCATTCACCAGATATAGTAATTATAACTGGAACATGGCTAAAACAAGACAAAAATGGAGAAATCACACCCCAAGATACAATATTTTCAGATCAGAAAGAAAAAAGAAAAAAAGCAAGAGGTGTAGCTATACCATTCATAAATAATTTATAGCACCTTCCTCACTAAAACCTCCTCAAATTGACAATACTGAACTTCTGATCTCCTTCCTTAAACTCAACTATCACAAGTCTACGTACATGTTATTGCAACGTATATCCTACCAGGCAATAATGTCAATACTGCAGAAGAACTGTTCTGCTGGGTGTATATGAACATCACTCAATAAGCAGTAATATTAGGGGACCTTAATACTGACTGGCTTACTTTAATCTCTGCCCCCCCCCCCACAAGCACCATAAATTTATACAGCATCACACAACTCATCTCTACAAGTGTTCACCATAACAAAACTAGTACTAGGCAGTCTCTCAGGCGCTTTATAAGATTCAGTTAGTGACCGCAACTCTACATTCCCTATAATAAACTATAGCAACTTGCACAAACACTACCACTTCACCCAGGCAAGAAATATTAGATTCTTCCAGAGAAAAAAATATTAATAATTTTAAACCATGTAATTGGAGCTTGTTAAAAACATCAGCCTAGATAAAAGATGTATCTGTAACAAAATCTAACTGCCTGATATTTAATAACATTATTTTTAATGAACACAGGATGAGTGCTGTTGGCATGTAAGATATAGCAGAAGTATATTTTCTACACAGTGTAGATACAAAGCAATTAAAAAATGTTTTCCAGAATCACATCTAAAAAAATACAATTATCCTCTGACCAGCTAAAACAATACTTCAAAAATGTCTTTTAACTTTGATTGGTGCAAGCATTTCTTATTTTACTGATGTTACATAGACAACATCATGTTAGTGTGGTCAGATGCTGTTGACAGTCTCATTTGTGCCAGAGCATAACTGACACTTTTTTGTTAACTCTTACTTACAGTAAGAGTTTCAAGATACGCTACATATCTTCACTGCAGAACTGAACTTGTGTGTGATCTTCTTATGTACAAGAGTTATAAATAACTACTGGTGAATTCCATTGTGATACCCATGCACTAGCCCAGTAATCAAGGAGCATCAATCCTTACCACTAGCACCAGTGAGGGGTGCACACTGGGGGGATAACAAGTACACACACACAGTAAAGTACAATTTCCTTTAAGAGCACACACAGATCACAGTCAGTCTGATGCTGGTTTCTCCCTTTCTCTCCAGACACCCAATAAGACTTCCCACTGGCACAGCAATAGGGTCCAGATCTCAGCCTAGTGGTAAAGCTAAAACATCCAGCACTCTCTCTGTCCAACCAGTGTTTCGTGTCCCTGCTCAAGTAGCTGACAGACACACACTGAGATATGAGTTGTATACAAACACACACAGACACTCATGGGGAAGGCTGGTACAGGTTCTCCAGCTATGCCCTCTTCTCTCCAGATTATAAGGTAGAAATCACTTCCACCAACCACTATTATCAGCTACTATAAGGCCCTTTTCCAAAGGGTGACCAATTTCACTGTGTAATATTACTGTTATCCGAATAGTAAGTATGATGAACAGCAAGACTATTGAAGTGGATTGGACAGTATCACCAAATACATACAAGTACTCTCTGGGGTGGCCACGGTGGTTCAGCAGTAAGCGTTGTTGCCCGACAGCAAGAGGTTCTCTGGTTTGATCCTTTGCTGGGGTGCCTTCTGTGCAGAGACTGCATGTCCTCCCTGTGGTCGCATGGGTTTCCTCCAGGTGCTCCAGTTTCCTCCCACATCCCAAAGACATGCTGTAGGTGGATTGGACACTCTAAATTGGCCCTAGGCATGAGTGTGTGTGCCTTCTGTGGGAGATTGGGCACCGGGCTGGCAACTCAACACCGTAAAACTCCACTGCCAATCATGAGCAGACAGGTGATCAGCTGTGGTGACCCCTAACCGGGAAAAGCCGAAAGAAGAAGACTCTTAACAGCTTAAATTATCTCTACACAAAACAGCCACAGTCGAAAGGTTTAAAAATATTTAATAAATAATAAAAGCACAAGACAAATCTCATCAATTCAACACAGTGCTAATCAAGAGTTCAGAAATCATAGGAAACTTTAAAATAATATTGTAGGATAGTCTAACAAATATAGAAAACAGCGAGGCTAATCTGGCTATATTTCTATCTAATGCTAAGAGAAATCACTGTTCTAAATACTACTTATGGACAGAACAAGCAAGTGCAGGTGAGTGGATGTTCTTACTAGATCCCAGACAAGATACAAAATGCTCAATCTTTCTCTCTCAGAAAGTCAAATTGGTAACACTCAGTACTGCTGAGTTATTTCACATTACATCATTTTTATCACTTCTCCTTTAGTTCCCAAGCTAACAAAAACTCAAAATTGACATTTCTTTTTAAGCTGCACCTAGCCAGGAAGCCACAGCAATAAAATATACTTTTACGTGTAAACTCTAGTAATTATCTCTGTCTTAATGCTCTGTCTTAATAAGAGTAGAAATAATTTGCTAGCCCAGACATCCTGCCTCCGAGCTTGAGATCAAACACAGTTGTAAGATTCATATCACTAACTATGACACAATGAAATACAACTGAAAATAAACCTACAGATAATTATTGAACCAAATTTAACAGTTGTAATGCTGCCAAATCTCAGTGTAAAAATTATTCCTTCCAACTGATTCAATTTACTGCTTATGTCATAATTCTTCATTGTCACTTATCCCATACTAATGCAAGATACTTATTCAATAATTTACATAATGCACATGATGCCGTCTGAAGTCAATTATGAGGACAATGTAATATGCAAAATACCGAGGCAGAAACACAGCTACAAAATAACAGCTTATATAACAACTCACTTAAATCATTAAAATAAATTTAATTGCCAAGGGTTTTCGTATTTTCTAAGGTTATTCTCAATCAGGACAACGACAAAATGTTTTAAATAAAACATACACTGGCTCTAAATGCAAAAAAGGAAGCACCTATTCTTAACATGCAGTTGCTGTTGCTAGAGCCTAACTTGCTTGTATAACACCAGGATTCTTTTAATGGATCTTAAGTAGAGCAACTGCCATCTCCCTCCTTAACTCATTTTCCTAATTTTGAGACCTATACAGTTCAATATAATAAAAACCAAATGGATATGCGATTTCTAGTCTATCCTTTTTTGAGGGACGTTGATTTGGTGGACAAATTAGGGGATAAGCCTTTGGTTACATATAAAAAAGGTTAAGTCTTTGAAGGTTTTCATGGAAACAAAATGTATTAGACTAGATAAAAAGATTAACAGACAAGTGGTACATCAAAGTGTGGTAGCTGTACCCAATGCAGTTACATCAATACTGCTGGCAAATTTGTAGTTAAGGATAAGGTATATAAAACTGCAGGATATTTTTCGTATTATGCTTCAAATAGTGTGCATCTAGCTCAATGTAATTCTTGTCCTGCATTCTGTGTTTGAAAAACTAGTAGACCATTCAAGAAGCGTATATATGACCATATGTTAGACATTAAAAATAAAAATATTAACTAATGCCTTGTACAGGCATATTGCTAGGTACGATACGCATAGTTTTAATTTTCTTATAATGGAACAGGTTAAAAAAGATATACAGGGGTGGATTATCGACGAACATTTGGATAAAAATGAGCTCAAATGGCAGATAATATTGGATGCTATGAATCACCCTGGACTTAATGATTCTATTAATTTTTATTAAAATTACAGTTTTATGGGGCTAGTTAATATTTATTAATAAGTTATTTATTGCATTTTTTATTTAGTTTATAAATATAATATATATTATGTATTAATATGATTTATTAATTCATTGGTTTATTGGATCATATGTCCTATGATGAGGAGTATATATGGGTGTCGTTTAAAATTTTAATTGTTTTGATGAAGTTCTTAATGAACGAAAGTGCTTAACCATTAAAGTTTATATTCCCTTTGGATGGTGTTTCACTGTTTGTTCAACTTTTAGTTCTGTCCTATGAGTTGCCACTGCTATGTCTGCCGAGGAGTTTTAGTTCAAACAGTATAATGTTGTAATATATTTCACCACCATGTGTTGAGTGAGAGCTGGTGGAACACTTTTCAGGAGCTTTTCCCCTTTTCTCCACTGTGGTAGGACCATGGTGTTAATATATATATATATATATATATAAATAAAGGGAATGTTGGGATAGGGGGCAGAAGGCTTGCCCTGCCCCCACAAAAGTTTTTTTTGTAGTGCTTTTTAGGGTTTTTGATTCACTGATTTTGACTTTTATGTTTCAAAACAGATGAGTCAAAGCAGTATCCTGCAACGACTCATAGGTAATGTAGTTTTGTTTTGTTTTTTTTTTTTGCTAGAAAAGTGAAAGAATCTTGGCAAATGGTGACATACTGACCTATTTTAATCCTTACTAAGCCAACAAATGTAACATATTCCTATTAGATTTGACTATGAATCATTTTTTATACTAAGAACATAAGAAATTAACACTGTGTGGTGCTCTACTGTTATTTTACACCATGTATATCTAATGTAGGAATAAAACAATAGTTTTCTGCATGGATACTTGCAAATAAAATAGTCTCATTACATCTCAGAAATAAATTTCAAGATAACAGTATAGTTAGAAATGACAATTATTTTAATGTTGTTTTTTTGGAGTTAAAATAAGGTTGCTGTAGGTAGTACGTATTTATTCAGTTGGCACTTAATTTGTTTAAAACTTAATCATGCAAGTTAAATAGTTTAGTCACTTTCAAGTTAGCAGTGTTTAATTTTTATGATGCTCTTCCATTTTTATCATTTCTCATTTTAGGGAATATGGGTCAGACCCAGGAGAAGGGTGGGGAAAGTTATATCCATTAATCATTTAAGAACCTTTACATTATCATATACCAATAACTTTATTGAAAACAACCTTTTTATTAGAGACTGAATGGCATACACATTTCCAATAAGAGAAAGCCCATTTTATCTGTTTTACAAATCCAAATTCAAAACTCATATGCAAACTGAACAATGGACAAAAGGCAACAAAAATGAATTAGTATGATAATTGTTTCAGTAATTTTAAAAATAAATTAGGTGCGGTTAATTTAATTACTTTTTATTGGTTCTCAGGTAGTGTTTACTATTGAAATTCCGAATGTGCTTCAGTCAACTGTTCAGAGAATGTCGACTCAGACTGCTGAATTCATAATTTTGAAATGGCAACCAAGGCAAAAATGACATCAACATCTGTAGTTCAATGTATTCGATGTAGCAGGAGGTGATATCACTCACCTCCTGCTATGTACATTAATGTACCGTTACACTCTACAGTCAACAGTATGTTAATTCTACTATTTTGCAGGGGGGGGGGATATGCCCAACTGCACCCCCATACCCCCTGCGCAATAAATATACTAACTCCGAGATCACACTACAGTGAGGAAATGGGCCAATTCCCTGTTCCTCACTGTACTGCAATCTCCCTGCACAATGTCAAACCCAAATGCTCAAACTACACTACCTGTTCACTGTAGTGTAGTTGATACATTTTGATTTGACATTCTGCCCACTTAAAAACTGCCATTCAACCACATGCTGGTCAACCGATGCAGTTTCAAGGTTTTCAATGTAAACCCTCAGGTAGATATACATGGTTGAATCCTCCATATAGTATCTTTAGCTAATAATCTTTTGTTAAAACATTACACTGCCTGCTCTAATCAATTCAAGCTTATTACATCATTAGACAAAGAGACTGTAACAATGCAAGTGACACAGTGAGAGATTTTCACAAAAGCTACACCATGTGACATTAATACCGCTAACACAATTTCTGATTTACAAGTAGATTATTATCTTATTAAACTTGATCAGACATCTTCACTCTAACTACTTTATCATCTTTTTTCCTTAAGTAAAAAATGTTTAAGAACAAATAACTTGCTTTCATACATACCTGGCTGACAAAAGAATTATTTCTTGTATCTTAAAAACCCTGCAGAAACTATTAAAACATCCATATAACACATTGTTACTTTCTAGACCATTCCCTTTCTCTTGATTTCTTAGAGTATATTGAAAACCATTTTGAAATTGAACTCTAAACATCACACTATTGGAACATCCAGAGGTAATGGAATCTGAGTCAAACTGCTTGACTAACTTATATAATAACTTAAAATCTTCTTTCATTGATTTGAACTTAAATTATTTTAATATTAAACTTAATATACAATGAGTTGCATTAAAAGTAACATTACAAGTCACCCTTATAAGCAAACCTACACAGATTAAGATGTAAAAAAAGTAAAATAAATTGAAAATCAAATTAAAAACATTGAAAATCAGATAGTAACACCATATAATGCTTCCATTGAACAAAAGGTTATAGTTTTTCAAGATAACTGAACTTATAATGTTACTTGGCTTTCTTGTCATAAACTGCATCAAACCATTAGAATAAGAGTTCAGAAACCTTTTATAAATATTACAGAATAAAAGACTGTTGAGATTTAGTTGACACAAATGAAGATATTTTAAAATGTTTACAATCTATACAAAAAAATGCAATAATCAAACCACAGTAAATAAATAGGAAATAGAGCAATATCTCATATTGTTATAAGTTCTTCAAATTTACTTGGAATAAGCAAATATTTTAGCCAACCCTTTTTATTGGAAGAATTTCATTCAGTAATTTACTGATTAAAAAGTAATAAGTGTCTATTACCTGATGGCTTCCCTTCACAGTTCTATAAAAATATTTTATTATTCTATCTATAATTCTTTTACAAGCTGATTCTCATAGTGGTTCATATATTAGAGATTTATATGTTAACCAGTGAAATACCATTCTTTTTAAAAAAAATAAACTCAAATCTATGTGATCCCTCAAACCGTAGACCTGTTAGCCCACACATTTCTTCATAAAAAGTATAGACTACTATTTTGGAAACTATTTGAAAAAAAAACATCATGCAATATATAATCTCACCTTAATCAGTTACATTTCGTGTGGTCATGCTAGGCAAATGATTGAACCATAGTCACTGAAGCTCTACAGATATCTTAAAAAGTATATATCTTTGAATCAGCTATATACATTCAAAGGCTTTTGGCTTGTTTAACTGTTCTTTCTTCTTCAAAACCTTACCCAAATTTGGCCTCCTTCAAAATGCATTAAATAAATCAGCATTCTCTGTAGAAATCTTTCCATTCAAATTTTTATAAGTAGCTATTTTGTCTAAAACAGTTACAGTTACAAATGGTTCAAGAGAAGGATTCCCATTATCACCATATTCAATTAATATTTATATAGAATTTATATACCTAATAAATATATCTTATTTCAGCTACCACATTTCAAAGAGATGATATAAATATTTTTCTTCTACATTCTGTATCAGAAAAAAAGCAAGATACTAGGAGCTATACAAACCTTTTTGAATGGCTTTAATTGTAACTAGATTTAAATAAATCATTATTATTCTCCTCTTCAATTGTTGTGTTCCCCTACATGCAATGAATTTATGTGGTTTAGCAATTAACGCCAGTGTAAAATACTTTGAAATAACATTTTCACCAATCCTTACCCAGCCTTATGAAAGAAATGTCTTAAAATGTTGGCTCTTTATAGCATCACTTAAAAACTATGGTCAGAAATGAAATTTATTCTTATAAAAATTTTACATGATTAACAATATTTTTCCTGAACTATTTCATATAATATTTACATGCCACATATCCCTTTGAGTATATTTAATCACCTCTATGTATCTAGTCCTCTAAATCAGTTAGAAATTCCTACATGAAACTGTTAGTGCCTAAGGAAATTTTAGACTTAATCTTACCAGGTTTATTTACCTGTCATTTAGTAATTAGATAAGTGTGTTACTAAAAAGCTAGCATACAGAACATAAAACACAACCCCATCACCAGTATCAATATGCATTTCATGAAAGTGAATCTCTTCATACAATTGTAATCCCTCAGCTATTCCTTTTAAGGATAAGAAGTCTTTAACTTACCAATTCACAATTTCTGATTTACATGACTGTTATTGTTTAACAATTAATAAAAGTATTAATTCTAGATGGCATTCTCCTCTTCCTTGAACCAATAAATCATAATTCTAACATGCTGTTAAGACTTCTAACTAAAAAAGTAAATAATTCGGTCAACGAATTATGGGCAGTTTTCATCCTTCCCTATGTTTTGTCATCTATGGTCAATATAATCTGAACAGCTTTAAAGTCTTATTTCCTGTCACAAATAAAGTCAAAATTAAGCACTCTCAAAATGTTATACCAAGTCTTAGTAGCAAAGAATATATCATACCATCAAAGAAAGCAGCTTATTCTCTAAATATATCGCCTAAAAGCTGTGAGACTGATACTGCAGACATATTGCATACATTGTCAGTGTCCTAAACTGAAAGATATGTGGAATTCAATACAAAGTAAATGTTAAAGCATATGGAATTCTAGATATAGACCCAACTTAGAAAAATAATTCTACTTATCTTTCCAAACAATTTAGGAAACAGGCTTTTTATGATGGTAACATTTTGCATTATAATTAACTGGTTAAACTTTAGTAATACATCATGACAGTTTCATAAGCTCCACTTCTACATATATTAAACCATGTAAACAATTCCCTAAATTCAAAAGCAACCACAAATTATATTCAGTATTGGGAAATCACTTCAAGGAGTACTTTCAAGCATCAAGAATTTACTGCGATTTGGCTCAGCATGCTTCATATTCCATACATCTTACAGACCAACTCAAGCTGTCTCAACTATCAGAAATAGTCTGCTTAGTGTATAGTTAATGTTTCATTATTAATCTTATTAGAAAGTGGAGGAAAACAAACAATATACTCTAAACATATTATAGATTTCTATTAAATTTTGAAATTCAAGCTACCATTCACTGGATAATGAATTTATTCTGATTCAGGTAGTGGTTCCTGTATTGCAAAGTGCCTATATTTTTTCATTCTGATCTAAATAATGTATATACTTTTTATGTATTATTGTTTTTAGAAATTTTCCAATAATGTTTTATTTTATATCATATATTACTGTGATATTAAAAAATATATTTTAATAGAGATTTGCCTAAAGAAAGTCAATTGATACCTGAAGAATAGTTTCCTGATTTATTTTTCCTCTCAGATTTCATTAACTGTAGTGTAGTCTGTAATGGAGAATTCTACAATGATAATTTACTTAGTTTTTTTTTTGCCTTATTTTTAATTTTAAACAGTTGACCTTATAGTTGCAGTAAATAAGAGTATGTAAAATCAAAATAGCACAAAAGTTTTGTTTGTTAATACACTAAAAATGTTGTTGGATCTTGTTCAGATGTTTACACTTTCATCTATTTTATTATTTATAAAGTAATTTAGTGATTGTACATGTTTGTGTGTTAATTAGTTCATTTACTCATAGAATAAAGTTACCTAGGAATATTATATTCTGACTAGTAAGTCCTGTAATATGTCTAAGAAATATTAATGTTCAGTTGTTGACTTGGATGGTGTATAGTATAATTCTATACAAACGTAATTTACATCATTAACTTTTATCACAGTGGGCAGTAATTCTATATGCTACCATTTAGGCTTTTGACATTCTTTGGCAGCTGTTACTGTAATCGCTTCAGGGTATTTGGAATAATAATCTACACATATCTAGTACACGACTTTTGTATTGGAACAAATTTGTGACCACTTCTATGCATGTGTCCAGATATTGCGTGAGGTAGCATCACTTACATCTTACAAGTTATATGATAGTATTATAGAAGTGACAGTTATATTCCACTTTTTCTATCTTTGTTGATATTCTTGGCAAGCAGATAAGATTTTCAGTTATTTCTTTTTACAAGATGTGGCATATGTATTCCCTAAAGTGCCTTTTTCTCTTTATCGGTTAAGTAAAACAATCTTTCCTATCTGAGAATTAAATCTCAGACACAAGTTTATTTCCCCTTGGAGGAAATTAAGGCTGGATTTCCTTTCTAGAGAATGAATGCAGCAATGGCCATGCTTTCATTATCACTTCTTTCAGAAACTATTGTCATTGGAAAATGTGGAATCACCCAAAGTAATCAGAATTTGTTACTGTAATAATGCTACTTTTTTCTAGCATATACGGTGTGGTCAGCACATCTGCTATATATAGTATCTTGCTTGGTCTGTATTCACTTTCAGATTACACCTTTACAGATGAAATAGCATCCTCAGTAACCTCACATGTCCTTATACAAAGACTTACAGAATATACTTTGCAAGGATGTATGGTCTATTTCCATTTGTACTTTATCATGAATATATTCATGGAATTTTTCACATTCAAAAAGTTGCTGATATTTTTTTCTCTCTATATGAGCATACCTCTCTAGTGCATCTGTAAATTCTGTTGCCCCAAAGACAAGATGATTATTTTTCTTATAAACATTACAGCTTCTATACCATTCTGACTTGCATCTACTTGTAACACAACTAGTACCTTTACATCATGATATTTCAAGTCTAGAGTTTCACTTGCTACCTTTTTGGAGCATCTTAGAACTCTTCTCCTCTTCATTTTTTCATTCACAGGCCACATCCTGTATTAATAGGTTTGTTTGTAACAGGTATAGTTATGTCAAGTGTGTTGCATAAAACTTTTCAACCTGTATCATGGATCTCAAACTAGGACATTGGCAGCTTACAAGCACTTGACCCTACTCAGCATGGGCTTGTCAAAGGGAGATCATGCCTGCTAAATTTGGTGGACTGTTGTGAGACAGTCACCAGGCCCTGGATGAGGGAAAAAGAAGTGCACACTGAATACCTCTTCTTGGCCAATGCTTTTGACACCATTACCCACTCAGGTATAGTGGATAAGCTCACCCAGCTAGGCATCAACCCATACGTCATTAAATGTGTTGCCAACTGGCTCAATAACAGAACCCACACAGTTAAAATAGGGGATTACACATCAAATAGTAGACCTGTAACTAGCGGTGCCCCTCAGAGCTCAGTCTTAGGGCCTCTGCTTTTTGGAACATATTTTTCTGATGTGCAGGCAAAAAACAAAGGTCTATGGCTGACCAGATTTGCAGATGACTGTAAACTGGGAGCGGTCAAACTCCCCAAATAATGTTAACATTCTCCAAGAGGGTCTCACCCAAACAAAATGACTGGTACCTAAAACATGGCCTCAAACTCAATGCCAAAAAGTGTATAGTTATTCCCTTCGGTAAAAATTATGTCCCCACAAAGTACCACATCAACAACAATGTCCTAAGCATGCAATCAGTAGCAAGGGATCTGGACACCACGATAGACAGCAATCTAGCATTTGATCAACATGCAGTCTCAGTAGTGTGTAGGGCATACTATATGGCTCATCTCATAAATAAGGCCATAGTATCCAGGAAAAAATGATGTCATAACCTCACTGTACTCTTCCCTTATCAGGCCAATAATTGAGTAAAATGCCCCCTTTGGTATGTACCTCACTAGGCACGTGTGTCAGATGGAAGGATCGCAGAAGTTCCTGACTAGAAGAATCCAGGGTCTCTCAACACCTATCCTATGTGGATAGGCTAAAGTCCCTCTCAGTTTACTCAGTCTCATATAGACTGCTCAGAGGGGACCTTTGCCTGGCTTTTAGGGCCATCTCAGACCCCACCCTATTGGAAATGCAGCATATTTACAAATCAAACACCACACATGTTATGCACACTCAAGACCTAAACCTGGCCTGTGACATTAATAGAATGTGCTGGTGAGACAGATGTGTGTCAGAGACTCCCCATCTGTGGAATAGACTGCCTCTTCATGTTAAGCAGAGTACCTCTCTGTCCTCAAGTGTAATCTCCTCACAAAACATACAAGTGTAACCTGGATGATTGGACAGAAAATTCACCCCTGGGATCCTACCCATGTCCTGCTTAACAGGGGGGACAGGTGCTGACCTTGGAATCATGGGCATAAATTCTTGACCAGGCTTGAAAGGGCCTCATGGCCAGTAGCCTAGTAACCTCCTATGATTCTATGTCGTATCATTCTCCAAAATCTTTTCAATAACTGCTTGTCTTCTTGCTTTGGCATCCACACTACAATTGTTTTTATGTCTGGCTTCGTCCTTCTGATATTCATAGGTTCATAGGTAGGTACTAGGCTATCTGCCCTAGGGCATTTATAAGCCTAGCCAGAATGTGCTGGCTTTCGCCACCCTTTTAGACTAGATTCCTGAGCATCTGTCCAGCAGGGCCATAGAAGTGAACCCAGGAGTAAATTTACGATTTCCCATCCACTCATCAAGATTTCTCTTGAAGAGGGTCAGCGAGGGGCTCTGCCTAACATGAACCAGGATTCTATTCCAGAGTGAGGGAAGCCTCTGGGATATGAATCTATCCCTCCGGCATGTCATATTTATTGTTGTGCTGAGGTTTAAATCCATGGAGCATGTAGCTCTAATGGATGTGGCTTTCTTGAGGTGGAGCATGTCCATCAATTCCAGGTTAGACATGGCCTTGTATGTCAGGCAGAGATCGCCTCTGAGTAGGCGGTAAGCAACTGAGTAGAGCTGGAACTTCTTTAGTCAAGTAGCATAGGGCATCTGTTTGAGGCCCACAATCCTCTTGGTGAAGTACTTTTGAGGTCTCTCCAGCTGTTGCAGGTGTTGTGTAAGATACATCCCAAATGGGGCGTTGTACTCAATTAAGGGCCTGATGAGCGATGAGTAGAGGGGCACAATGACCTCTCGATCTAGATGTGAACCCTTTTGTAATTAGGTGAGCCATATAGAAGGTTTTTCTAACCACTTTGGAAATGTGATTGTCAAAGGAGAGGCTACTATCTACTTGGGTCCCCAGATCCCTAATTACTTCTTCCGTAGCAAGTGGATTACCTCCTATGTGGTAGCTTGTGGGCACTTTGTTTTTCCCAAAAGGAATGACTATGCACTTCTTGGCATTTAGCTTAAGGCCATGGTTTTGACACCAGGTATCTGTCTCTGTAAGACCCTTCTGGAGGATGCTTGTGTCATCCGGAGAGTTGATTATGGCTCCTAGCTTGCAATCATCTGTGAACTTGGTCAGCCACAGTCCTCCCATGCTTGCCTGTACCTCAGAGAAGTATATACTAAACAAGAGGGGTCCCAGAACTGAGCCCTGCGGAACGCCACTTGTAACCAGTTTAGAGTATGACATGGCACCTGCAACTCTGACCATGTGAGTTCTATCCCTGAGCCAGTTTGCAACCCATCTTGTGACATATGGGTTGATATTTAAGCTGGTAAGCTTATTTATGATGCCAGAGTGGGTTATTGTGTCAAAGGCCTTTGTGAGGTCCAGGTAGGCTGTGTGGACTACCTTTTCCTCATCTATGGCTTTGGTAGCTATTTCAAAAAAGTCAACTAGGTTTAAGAGGCAAGATCTGCCTTTAACAAAGCCGAATTGGGTAGGGTCCAGTGTCTGGAGGTTCCCAATGTCTTTGTTTAGGAGATCCATGATGATGTGCTCCATAGCTTTGCAGACCAGGCTAGTCAGGCTTATGGGGCGATAGTTCCCGGGATCCGTTGTGGTGCCACCTTTGTGGAGTGGGATAATTGTTGCTGTATGCCATTCTTTGGGTACATAACCTGTGGTAAGGCTGAGTTGGAACAGTGAGTTTATGTGAGGGTTTAGTTCTTTTTGGAGCTCGTGTAAGACACAGCCCGGGATACCATCCAGTCCCATTGATGCTGTGTTTTTTACTTTGGAAAGAGCTGCTTTCACCTGTGTGTCTGTGATGACTGGGGGACTGCATTCTTCTGGGATAGACATAGGCCCTTTTGGTGGGGAAGGGGTGGTAAAGTTTGCACTAAACTTGTCCGCCAGGATGTTGGCAATGTCCATGGGTTCAGTGTATTTTGTGCCATTTTGCACCAGCTCAGAGCAGATCTGAGAGTTGCCACCCAGATTCTTGATGTAGCTAAAGAACACCTTGTGATTATCTTTAGAGTCTTTGGCAATTTTTCTTTCGAAGTTAGCCTTCGATGATTTTATGATTGAGCGAAGTTTCTTGCTAATACTGATCAGGGATGCCTTCCCTTTTTGGGATTTTGCTCTATCATGTAACAGTTTCCTCCTTCTGTTGTATAACTTATTTATGGCCGGGGTCCACCAGACTGGTTTCCTGTTTTTGGGGGAGTGAGTCTTGGTTTTACTTGGGATGGCACGATCCATGCATTCCTGTAGGTGGTCAGAGTGCATTTGTAAAGGATTCTGTGGTTTGGATAGCATTTTCCGTTTGCCCAGGCGCTTTGAAACTTTCCACCCCGGTCTTAAGAAGTGTGAAGTTTGCTTCTGAGAGATTTTTCACAGTGGTTTCCTTGGCTGGGGGTGGGTCGGGATGTGGATGTCCACTGTGATTGGTTTGTGGTCTGATCTTACCAATGAGGGGTTTACATCTGGTGTGGAACAATGATCCCCCATGTTGGTGATGACCAGGTCCAATATGTTGTCCCCTCTCGTGGGAGTGGTGACCAGTTGTTCCATGGCGTTTGAGTTTATAAACTCCAGGAACAGTTGGGCAAAGGAGTTGGGACTTAGTAGTTATCCCAGTCAATGTTTGGGTGGTTGAAATCCCCCAATATCATGGTGTTTGGTGAGACCTTCATATTCTCCAATGTTCTCAGGAATGCCAAGTGGGGGTCCTGAGACAAGGTGGGTGATCTGTAGCAGGCTACAAACTGAAAAGCAGTTTTGCCCACTGTTAGTTGCACCTGGAGGGTCTCCGATGCCTCATGCAGTGCCACTAACCTGGAGATGTGGGTATCCTTGATGAAGATGGATACTCCCCCGCCTTTAGTATTTCGGTCCGAGTTCTAGGGCCGAAAAGTATGGTATGAGTTGAATCCTGGTAGTGCTGGGGTGCTCTCTGGAGCCTTGAACCGGGTTTCTATTACTGCACAGATATCAATTTTATCCATACTGAGGAGTGCCTCAAGTGTGTTCATCTTGAAGTTTAGACTTCTGGCATTGAGTAGCATTATGCTTAGTTTTTTGTTTCTGGTATTGTCTATGGAGGTGGGTTTGTCTTTTGAGCCTTGCCTAAAAAAGGCACTATGGGGGTGGCAAGAGCCTTAGCCAGTATTCGAAAACCCAAGGGTGACAGATGCAAGCCATCCCTGGTGAAGCAACGTGGCTTGTCGAGCATGTCATCCCAGGCTGACAGACACTGGATCCCCTTTGAATGACACCAACAGCTTAGCCAATTGTTAAAATTGATCATTTTGTCTTTATACTGTGGCATCATTCTTGGTGAGGGCAAGATGCTACTCAGGGTCAGGGTCATACCGGCCTGGGCTACATGATCAGAGAGCTCCTCTATGTCTCTTTTCATGTAGTCCAGGGAGGTACATCTCAGGTCATTCATGCCAACATGGACAATGACAGAGTCATATTTGTACCTGCTGTGGAGTGACTTGAGTGCTTGTGTTATGTGGCGGATCCTGGCACCTGACAGGCAGCTTACAGTGACCTTCTCCTTGTTCAGTCTGGTGAACGGGACATCACTGTGCCAGACAATAGAGTCTCCTATTACTAGTGTATTAGGTGCATTATTTAGCCTTAAGGGCTGCTTCTGTGTGGCACACTGACTTTGTGAAGTATGTGATACGTGAAAGATGTTGTGGGGTAGTGCTTGCTTGGATGTCTGCTTTGGAGGTCTCTGCTGCTTTGCCAGATTTTTATTTAGAGCCTCTGAGTATGTTTATGTGAGTTTGTGTGTCATGTTTGCTGATGTGATTAGTCTATGTGAGACTGGTTGTGTGGTGTGAGTGGTTTCCTTCTCCTTCTGACAGACTGTGCCAGACTTGGTTTGAGAGAGCTCGGCCTCCAGTTTGGCTGTATAGTTGCATCTCTCACATACATTTGAGTTTGTTGGAAGGAGGACATGGCTGTCTGTGTACATAAGGCAATTGTAACATTGCCTCAAGATTCCCAGATTCATCAGCTGGACTGGAGAGTATACCTGAAATTGCACTTATGACATACCTGGATAGTTAAAAAACTGATTTATTGATTGTCCGGAATGGACGAATAGGGAGCCTTGTACTTCTGGGTAGTAAAAGGGGGTGTAGTGCTAAGTTTGTTAGTGCTTACTGAGGTATTTGTGCAAGTGCTGGGCTGTAGAAGGGAGGTAGAGTGCTTACTTTAAGAGTTAGACTAGTTCTAAGAGAAAAATTGAAGAGCAGACTTTGTGGAGCCGGGAATAGTTTAAAACAGCTTAAACGGCGCTGCGGGACGTTGCGTGGTGCTGCATGGTGTGCAAAATCATGCAAAACTGCACAAATGCGGGTTTTTAAGGCAGGGAGATGAAAGAGCCAAGAATTAGCCCAAAACAGCCAATAAATAACAGGTTGCTGGGCTGTGACCACTCCTCCAGGGACAGTTAGGCTGCTCAAAGCTTCACACTCTCACTGGTGAACAGAGAAACTTCCTCCTATCCAAGTAAGGATATGGGCAACACAGGAACTTATACCACAGTCCTGAATTTAGCAAAACCTGAAAACTGGACTGGACTGGACTAGCTTAGGAAAGGCGGGAAACAAGTGTATTTTTTTGTTTTTTTTTTCTTTTTTAGCAGAGAAACAAGGAAATTCACAAAAACACTTTAAATGCTTATATCAGGCTAGCGCACTTTAGTGTGTAGCCTACAACAGTTAAACAGCACAAAAAATGACTTTAAAATGACTTATAAAGTGCTATCAGTAAAAAAAAAACAGTTTTTAGTATGCAGCAAGGAGTTTTTAAAGCTCAGAGTAGCTAGAAATCGAATTTTAGCAAGCCTAGCAGTCGCAGGAGAAAATGCAGAGAAAAATATACTTAAATCTGTTGAAAGTCACTCTTTTTCTGCTCTGCTGCTTGTAGTACTCTGCAGGACACCACAAGGAGCTTGGCTGAGTATTATACAAGCAAAAAACTTAAATTGGGACCATACATTTCAGACTTCTCACTTTTAATTTACTTTCACTTGTACTGAATTTTATATTTACTCAGTCTGTTCAACAGCTGTATTAGTATCTTGCAATGTTCTGCTTGTGTCTGTCCCTACACTACCAAATCATTAATTACATTCATAAAATATTGTAAGCTTCCAATTACATGTTTAACTGTTCTATGAAAAATTCCTTTTGCAGATATGGTAGTGACTTGACGTTTTGAGCAAATATGTCTTCTAAAATCATTGGAACTCTCTCTTCATCTAGTTTCATCTGCCAGTATTCCAGATTTGCATTTAATACAGAAAAGAACTTCACAATTGGCTTAACTGAGGCCACCTCAAGTGTAAGCAAGTAATAATGTTGCCTTTTAGTTATTTTATTCAAATGATGTGGCTCAACACACATCAGTCTTTTCAAGCTTTGTAACAGTGACCGTACTGTCCACCCATTCTCGTGTCTGTCTTTCTTAATGACACCCAAACTTTCCACTCACATTAATTCCTGGTCTTTTTCTACTCTGCTGATATTCCATGGAGCATATATTGCTGGAATAACATCTGTATTTAGTTGAACATTATAGTTAACTGACAAGGTACCCAAGCCTGTAACGAAATCAGCATTTTCATAGGGTAATATGTGAATACTAGGCTAACGACCAGTAGAGCCCTTATAAGCCTAGCCATACAACCTAAATGTGACCCACAATTTTGATTTATATAGGATGTGATTTACTAACTGCCTCTGTCCATCACAGACATAGCAGACAGACCAGGGGTGAAATTCCTATTACCCAGCCATTGGTCCAAGCTGTGCTTAAATACGGATAGGGAAAAATGCTGTTTCACATGGTTGGGGAGCCTTTTCCAGAGAATGGGACTTCTATGAGAAGTGCACCTTTCTCTCCATGTCCTATTTATAATGCAAGCAAAATTTACGTCTTTTAATCTAGTAGTTCTGATGCTGTTTGTTTTGCAGCTGTGCAAAAGGCTCATCAAAACAGGGTCCAGGGATGCCTTGAACGCCAAGCAAAGATCACCTTGCCAGAAGCTTATATGATACAGATTAAAGAGACATGGCTTTAAGGAAGATCAGCACAGGGCACTGTTAGTTTGTGTAGCATTCAAGATGGAGTTCTGATGGTATAACTATTCCTGCACTTTTCTACTCTGTTCTTGTACACGGAGACTACATTTTATGACAACATACTTCTAAAAAGACATTCAACTCAAAACATTAGGTGAACTACCATCTTGATCCACTGCTACTACTTTTTGAAGTATCTTTTTCTCCTCTGGGTAGTGACTAATAAGGCTTTCCTTACTGGATACCTATTCATCCCTCAGTGATGGGGAGTACCCAAATCCACTGGAGTGAGAGCCATCCAGACAGCCACCATACAGGCAGACATTTGTTGTGCCCTTACTGGCATTCTGGCTATAAGGGAATTTTCCCCATGAATGAACTAACCCCAACCCTGGTGATGACATAAGCACTTTTGTCACTGCAAGTATCACTTCTGTTCTTTTATCTGCAGATGTATGCTCCTCTACATCTGCAAACAAAGACTAGCGTCACCAACCTGTTCACGCCATTGTCAGCCCTGCATTGATCTTGACACGTCTCTACTAAAGGGCAGATGTTTTGTTAGCAGACCAATGGTGTGAGTCAGCCAGGATAATCATCTACCCCACCTCCCAGGATGGGCACATCCATCTCCCCTGCATTGTCATGTGCCTAAGCTGCTAATGAAGCTAGGTTAGCCTAGGCCATAGTCTGGGCTTTATCCCGCTGTTACGACCGCAACCAGTGCTACTATTTGAAAGAAGATTTATTTTTCCCATGGGCATATTGATCCTCAAACAATGCATAAAGGGGTTTACCATGGTAGAATGATTAAATATAAGCTTCTACCAGTTGTGCTTATTGATAGTAGCTGTGTGGAACAGCGTGCACATTCTGGAGATTAGCTCATGGTGGCATATCTGTAAGTCAATCGAGACAGACTAGAAAATAGGCCGACATGCCAAATCACAGTTAAGCAAGACTGACAACAAGATCTTATGTTCTTCACCCTTGTGGTACAGATTACACTATATTTTAGACAGGATTGTTTTGCTTCAGAAGAAAATCCTTGGCTGGCCGAATCCTAGGTAAGACCCCAGGAAACATGAAACAGGCCTTGCTCAGGGGGAGGTCCTGAATGTATTCCCTTCTTTTCTTTTCATTCCAAGAGTCCTGTCAAAAGAAATGGACACAAAGGAAGTATGGTAAAATTCATTCTGGTACCTCCAAATTGTTTCGGGCAACTCTGGTTTCTTTCTGGTTTATTTTATAGAGCAGTCTGTGGTGTTGCCTCCTGAGAACAGAAGCTAATAGTGGTCATTTTGGTGGCTACTGCTCTATCAAACAACACACCATCCCAGACTGTGGTAGCAGCTGTAATGCAACTTAGTGACTTTGACAATAGTGTGCTAATAGTGCAAGGGGTGATGTAGGCTATACCCTCAGAAAGAATCATCACTAGCTATATCCAGTAACCCAAAATGTAGGGCAGGTAACTAATGTGAGTACCAAAGACATCTACTGTTTCTACTAACAGTAGTGTAATATTCAAAGAACCCATCTCTGGGGATGAGACCTAACCTAGCCTCCTGAAGCATACTGTTGTGAAATAGTTTTGTAACAGGGTTGTATCCCTGAGTTGCTCAACAGCATAGACAAAAGCATGTCCTAGTTCACAACCCTTTGATAATCAAAACTTATTGTGGCAGTGTGCTCCTAGGCAGATAGATTCAGAATTACATTGTGCTCTGCTAAAGGTGAAGACCAGAACTGCATCTAGGAAGAGAAGGAAACGTGCAGCCAGAGGAAGAAGGTCAAGAATCAAGGTCGCAATTTAGAGTATTTGGTACTTAGCTTTACTCAGCTCTCACATTCATCCCACTAATTTTGTACTAACTGACGTATCCCAATGGGTGGTGCCACATTGGGCATGCTCAGGCACATGCCCCAGCTGAGAAATATTGGGTCCCAGTAAAATGGAAAAAAAATATTCTTGCACATATAGGCACACGTATACAAATTAAATAACTAAAAAGACTGTGAGGGATTCATAAAGGATACCACAGGGTGTAGAATTCAAGGTTACCTTACTGAATTCATAGGCAGCCCTACCACAGTGCCTTTGTTGTCTTTTCATTTGGACAGGTGTACATCTTGTGGTAACCTTTATCAATCCCCACCATGCCCATACAGTGTAAAAAATACATCCACCTCTACCCCAGCAGTTTGTAAGTACTACTTTAAACAGTTCCTGAAGACATACAAGCAAGGTACATGTATGGGTTTTACCCACCATATAGAATACCTGGGGTAGAGCTAAGATATTCTTAGCCTGCTATGATAGTATTGTACATTTTAAGCATGGAGATGTGAAATCATGATGTCCAATTAACAGACAGGGATTACTCTACACTTTCCAATGAGACAGGCTGTAGAAGGTGAGGAAAATACGACGACATTATTAAAGTTGTGCTAGTGTTCTGTGCAAGGTACTGCCTAAAAGCCACACCTCGAGAGTAGCCTATAAAAGAGACCTGTATAAATGCAAGTGCAAATCTCTTAATCCCCTAATCCCATGTCCGTTTCATACTGTTAGAACATGGCAGGCTATCTCATTTCTCTTGCCATTCCTATATGTATATTTAATCCCATGTAGGTTTCATACAGTTAGAACATGGCAGGATATGTCATTTCTCTTGTCATCCCTATATGCATATTTAGCTTCTGTATCTTTATTAACCAAGGGGAAATATTACGATAAAACTTTTTCTCAACTATCATGCCTAACAATTGTATTTTTTTTTTAATTACAGCAAGAAACTGACTAAATGTTGGGCAATGGTATGGCAGGCACTGCTCACAGCAGAATGTATATTTTATTTTGTTTTTAATCTACTGTTACAGCAATCAGCATAGGGGAGTATCATACCTCTCAACTGACCCTGATTTTGCAGACTGTCCCCAATTTTCCTTCATGTTCTTGATCAGTTCCTCATAATTTTTTGGATATTCTGATGTATGACTGACCAGGTGGTCAGTAAATCCAGACATTGGGGTCTCATGCTTCTCATTCTTCAGAATGTAAACCTGTCACTACAAGACATTATAAGGCATACCAAAGGGACAGCACGTCAAGCCTTTCCTGGTACCTCAGGGTCTTTACATCAGCAATCTTCCTGGTTAAGAACCTCTGGAGCCTTTACAAATGCCCATTATGCCTAGATAGGTACCTCCCAAAAGGGTCATTGTATTCAAATATGCCTAATTAGGGCAGGGTATAAGGGAATGTTAACTTCTTTTGACATGGATGATATGCCTCTGGATATTAATTGTACTAGGCAGACTGATTTTTCTGACTACTGTAGCTGCATGATGGTTGAATGAAAGGTAATTCATGACCTTGGTTCTCAGATCCCTAACTTCACTGTCATTTAGGAAAGTAATATTAGCTATGCTGTATTTTGTTGGAACAATGGCACTTTTGTATGGAGGTAAAAGCCCTCGTGCCTTCCATGCAGGGGATTTATCACACTTTTTTTCCTTATGCTTACTAATTACAGAGTTGCACAACCTCAGGAAAGACAGACATGCCCAAAAACTTTAGATCCCTGCTGGTGCACAAACACAAACTGTACTGGTACTGGTTCTCATTTGAAAGCAATTATTGAAGGACATACTGAAAACTTATCCAGTTTACACCTGCCAATGATAGGTAAACTTGTGGAAAGTATACCCTTATGTCATCAAGGACTATATTGCTGCAAAGTAACAGACAGATGTTGCTGATACATGATGTTTCAATCCATTTTCATACTGATATAGTCAATATTTTATGCTTCAGCCCTATATACTCCCAGATGTTTAAGATTCAAACTTTTGACTTCGGTCTCTCTTTGCAGTTGATCTTTGGGCATTATGGATTCAGCAGTGCTCTGTTTTAACTATTGGACTTTTGACTACAAAAAATTACAAGTTCAGTTTAGATGTAGCATCCGAGTCTGACAGCCACATTTATATCTCCTAAAGTTATGTCACTCTAGAACATTGGTAACTGCTTGATCCAAGACAAAACTTGGGGGGGGGGGTGTTTGTAATGAGCTGTGCACGTTAAGTTCCATAAAAGTGAACCAGCACACCAATATATAAAATGAAAGTGCATGTGCAGAAAGCCAAGTCTGTGCTTGGCAATTAATTGGCTTTAAGCTGTGCTTTGGTCTCTGTGTGAGTATATACCACTGTTTAATATATCTGTTACTCCAATAAAAATTAGGTATCTGTGATGTTTGGAACAGGATGAGCCTGTTACTGAGTATGCAACTCCTGAGTTTTTGTAGATGGCTAGTGTGCCCAAAAGTAGCAAGACACAGGCTAATCTAGTTGCAGAACAGCATAGGTTCATAGGTTGGTACTAGGCTATTGGCCCTAGTACCTATACAAGCCTAGCCATAACAATTCCCTGGATATTTCTTCCCACAATATTTACTTTCCTGGACCCCTGTCTAGCAAGGTGACTGACATGATCCCTGGGGTGAATTTCCCATCTCCCATCCAATCGTCAAGGTTCCTTTTGAAGTGGGCCAAGGAGGCACTCTGCTTGACATATATGGGCAGTCTATTCCAGAGTATGGGGAGTCTCTGGGTCAGGAACCTATCCCTCCAGCATGTTTTGTTCATTGTGATGACACGGTTTAGATCCCTGGAGCATTTGGCTCTGAGGGATTGGGATTTCTTTAAGTGGAGCATGTCCAACAGCTCAGGGTTTGACATGGCCTTGTATGTTGAGCAGAGATCGCCTTTGAGTAGACGTTATGCCACAGAGTATAGCTGGATTTTTTTTAAAACAGTCAGCATAGGGCATCTGCTTTAGGCCTGTGATTCTTTTAGTGAGGTATTTCTGCGGCCTTTCCAGCTGTTGCAGATATCTTGTGAGGTACATACCAAACAGGGAGTTGTACTCTATAATGGGTCTAATGAAGGATGAGTACAGTGGAACAATGACCTCCTTTTTTCTGGATGAAAAGCCCTTAGTGATGAAGTGTGCCACACAGAAGGATTTCCTGACTGTTGTGATGTGGTTATTGAAGGTGAGACAACTGTCTACCTGCGTCCCCAAGTCTCTCATCACAGTTTTTGGTGTTTAGTGTACTGCCACCTATGTGGTAATTCATAGGTACATGGTCTTTCCCAAAGGGGATAACTATACATGTCTTGGCATTAAGCTTGAGCCATGGCTCTGGCACCAAGCATCTGTTTCTGTAAGGCCCATTTGTAGAATATCCACATCATTTGGGGATTCAGTAATGGCTCCCAGTTTGCAGTCATCTGCGAACTTTGTTAGCCAGAGTCCCTTAGTGTTGGCCTGTACTTCAGAGAAGTAGATGCCAAACAACAGCGGTCCCAGGGCTGAACCCTGAGGTACTCCAGTTGTCTAGAGCTGGATTTGGAGTCAGCTACTTTTACAGTCTGGTTTCTGTCAGTAATCCAGTTGGCAACCCATCGAGTGATGTAGGGATTTATGCCCAGCTTAGTAAGTTTATCTATGATTCCAGAGTGGAGGATGGGGTTGAAGGCCTTGGTGAGGTCCAGATAGGTTGTGTGGACTGCCTTACCCTCATCCACAGCTCTGGAGACTGATTCAAAGAAGTCAATCAGGTTCAGGAGACAAGATCGGCCCTTCACGAACCCAAACTGGGTGGAGTCCAGTGTTTGAAGGTCGCCAATGCCTTTCTTTATAAGTTCCATGATAATGTGTTCCATGCCCTTGCAGATCAGGCTCATCAGACTGATGGGACGGTAGTTCCCGGGATCTGAGGTGGATCCCCCCTTGTGGAGGGGGATAATTGTAGCTATGCGCCACTCAGTGGGCACAAAGCCTGAGGTGAGGCTATGATTAAACATGACATTTAGGTGAGATGCCAGTTCATTTTGTAGTTCATGTAGTACACAGCCTGGGATGTCATCTGGTCCCATGGATGCTGTATTCTTGGCTTTGGAGAGTGTGGTTTCTACCTGTGTGGCCATGATTACCAGAATTTGGCAAACTTTTGGTATTGAGATGGGCCCTTTAGGGGGTGAGAGGTGGGTGAAGTTGGCACTAAATCGATCTGCCAGGATATTGGCAATATCCTTGGGATCAGTATATTTAATGCCATTCTATTTTAGCTTAGAGCATATCTGAGTATTGCCATTTAGATTCTGGACATGACTATAGAATGCCTTGTGGTTGTCTTTAGAATCTTTGGTAATTTTATTTTCTTAACTAGCTTTGGAGGATTTTATGAGGGATCTCAGCTTCTTACTGAGGCTGGTAAGGGAGTTTTTTGCATCCTGGGATTTTCCTCTTTTCTGCAACAGTTTCTTTCTTCTGTTGTATACTTTGTTATGGCAGGGGACCACCAGACTGGCTTCCTTTTTTTTTTTTGTAGGAGAGCATTTTGGTTCTATTTGGGATGGCACAATTCATGCACTAGTGGATGTGCTCGTACAGTGCCTTAGTGTAGGATTCAGTAGTCAAACTTTCAGCTCCCATCTGCATGGGTGTCATGACGTTTGTCACTTCAGACTTGAGTAGCATGAAATTAGCTTTAGACAAGTTTTTTTACAGAGGTTTCCTTACTGGGGGGAGTGGGATGTGGATGTCAAGGGTTGTTTGCTTATGGTCAGACCTGACCAATGAGGGGGTGACCACTGGTGTGGAGCATCGATCTCCCATGTTGGTAATGACCAGGTCTAGGATATTGGAGCCCCTGATGGGACAATGGATTAGTTGATCCAGAGCGTTGGAATTTATAAATTCCAAGAACCATTGGGAAAAGGTGTTGGTACCCGAGTAGTTTTCCCAGTTAATGGCAGGGTAGTTGAAATCACCCAGTATTAGGGTGTTTGGTTGTACCTTAATATCTTCCAGTATGTTTAGAAAGGTGTAGTGAGAATCTTGGGGCATGGTGGGGATCTGTAGCAAGCTACAATTTGGATTGCAGTCTTACCTAGTGTTAGTTGCACCTGGAGAATTTCAGATGCATTGTGTTGGGCAACTAGCCTGGAGGTGTGAATATCCTTGGTGAATATGGACACTCCTCCACCTTTAGTGTTTCGGTCTTGGTTTGGTGGCCAAAAAGTGTGGTTAGAGTTGTAGTCTGGTATTGCAGGGGTGCTCTCTGGAGCCTTGAACCAGGTCTCAGTTACTGCACAGATATCTATGTTTTCCATTTTAGGAGTGCCTCGAGAGAGTGCATTTTGAGGTTTAGACTTCTAGCATTGAGCAGCATTACCTTCAGATTTTGCATCCTTGTATCTGTTATGGTGGTGGTTTTGTCCTTTGAACCTTGCCTAAAAAAGGCACTATACGGGTGGCAAGAGCTTTAGCCAGTAACCTGAATCCCAGGGGTGACAGGTGCAGACCATCTCTGGCAAAGCATCATGTGCAGACCATCTCTGGCAATGCATCATGGTTTGTCTATCATGTCATCCCAGGCAGACAAATACTGGATCCCCTTTGAATAACACCAGAAGCTTAGCCAATTGTTGAAGTCAATCATTTTGTCCTTATACTGTGGTATCATTCTGGGCAAAGGCAGGATGCTACTCAGGGCTAGGGTCATACCTGCCTGGGCCAAATGATCCAAGAGCTCTTCCATGTCTCTTTTCATGTAGTCCAGGGAGGTACGTCTCAAGTGATTAACTCCAGCATGGACAATGACAGTCGTATTTGCACTTGTTGTGGAGTGACTTGAGTGCATGTTTTACATGGCAGATCCTGGCACTCGACAGGCAGCTGACTGTAATTTTCTCCTTGTTCAGCCTGGTGAGTGGGACATCAGTGTGCCTGACTATAGAGTCACCTATGACTAAAGTGTTGGGTATGTTTTCTTGCCTTAGGGGCTGTTGTTGGGTGGCACACTGGTGTTGTGAGCTGTGTGTCACTTTTATTGTCACTGGTGTTTGTTTGCGTTTCATCTTCGGAGGTCCTTGTTGCTTGGGCAGGTTAATGTTAAGGGCCTCCGCATATGTGAGTTTAGTGTTGCTATGTTCCCAGCTACTTAACCCTGTACCTCTAACATGCACTGTTTTGATCTGTTCATGTGAAGTACACCTTGTAAATATAGATTCTTTATGGACATTAACTTCCTGCACATTAAGTAAAGCATTTGCACTTGATCTTGTAAGGAAACTATAAGGCTAAAATTCATGGTGTGTGCAGCATCATTACATGTTTTTCCTGTTTTCTGTATTGCATTTAAATTATCGTACTGCTTATATGACTGCTTTTGAGCAAATATAACAATTCAGCTTTTATCAATGCATGACACAGAGGCTTAAATATGAGCTATCAGTGATCAGCACTCAAGTGTGGTCACTAATGTGTGCCGTCTTTACTAGCTGAACATCAGGACTGCAGCATCTCGTGTATCAATCTTCTCCCCCGAGATACAGCTATTGCAGGCTTAGTATAAGCATGTAGAATCAGTCTCACTCCTCCTTCTCTGCCCATCATTGCATTTCAGATGACTGTCCCCCCTCACATCTTCCTCTCTATATTTCTTGGCTTCTCCTATTGCTTTCCGAATTGTATAATTTGCATACAAAACTAGTTCTGATGTCTCTGTGGGTTTTCTCCATCCGCCTGTTGCTTTTGTTTGGCTTCACCATCTTTACCCCCACCTTGTACAATCTCAAGAACTGGAAATGGGTAACACAACATTCAACCAGTGCATACCATTTCAAACAACATCCCAGAATGATGAAATAATGAGACACAAATGAACAACCAAGGGAGAAAGGAAAGCTAAACAAATCTGCACATTTTACTGTTTTATTATGTCATCAGCACAGTAACTAGACTCTCACACTACCACAGAAAAAAACAGTACAGTAATGTCTAACATGCACAAGTCTCAAATTGTCATGTTAACTGTAAAGACATACCAGTATTTGGATTAATAACAAACTTCGTAAACAGAGTTCCACAATTCTCATTGGAATATGAAGCTCATTTAACTCTGGAATAAAGTATTTAATTAAACAGCTAGGTGCTGACTCAAATTAAACATTACAGATGGCAGAGTGCATAGCACATATTTCCTAATTAGAGAGTATGCACACAACTCTATACAGTTCACAGTAATGCATGAACTCTTTCCTTTAAAAAGGAACCCTGCATGTTACACTCTGATTAATTTTGGTCTCCATGATGTCAGGACTGGCATTAAATACTGGCACCTGTTAATCTGATTAACATATTCAGTTACCATGGGTGTTAAAACTTCATGACACTTAATATCCTGCAAACAGAAGCAAAACAGATTTGATTCATGTCACGTGTTAGGCTGCCAAGTGTTGAGTGACACATTTCATTAACTGAATCTCATTGAAATATATAAAGGTGAGACAAATATAACCAAGGCCCCCAAGTAAAGAATGTCCATTAACTGAATGAGCATTACTTCATTATAGCAGGTGCACTGAAAGATTACACCCTTTTCAACTAAACAACATAGAACATGCCTTTCATTTCACACTGAGGTTTGGAAAACTTTTCCTTAATGATGGTATCGGTCAGGAATATATGCCAATTCCAGAGCAGTTTGTGTATCTCATATATAAGAAAGAGCATGGATTTTAGTAAAGGGCATTTGCAGTTTGTCTTGTTGCCATACCAAAACACACATGTAAATATTTTCTCTACATATATCTGAGACAAGCATTGAAAGGTGTAATATATCTCCCATTTCAGACAATTTATTTACAATACATTAGCATAGAAACATCCCATTTTCAATGGACCCTATATGTTCTCCCAAACATTATAGCCTATTACCATGTTACGATCCTGTATTTTCATAAAGCTACCTGAATGAATGTTATTTTTATATGAATAAATGACTGTAAACACTTCTATATATGTGTAACTAAGGTAAGTGTAGTGTGCACAAGATCTAGTCAGGCTTGTCACTTGAAGAGCAAAGTAAGGAAGCACCGAAGAGGAACTCCACGCTCATTACTATGAAAATACACTTAGGGTAAATACATAATAAACAGTGATGAGGCCAGCTCGTGTGTGCAGAGGCCATCAGTGTCTGACAAAAATAGCAGAAGCAAACAAGAAAGCATAGAAAGGGCAACATGCAGCAGTAGGCAAGATGAATTAATAAATATTTATATGTCAACAGAACTAATAGCATCATGTCATAGTGTTAAAACAATAAACAAATACTCTGTACCACACAAAATGTTGCATACGTAACATCAGAACAATAAGCTTCAGAGATATTTAATACATAAAAATTAAAAAAGGTCCCAGCATGGTCTGTGAAAGATATGGCCTTTAGGTACCTCCTGAAGCAATGCCCAGAGCCACACTCACAAAGCTGCCATGGTAGCATATACTACACATCAGAAGCATGTTGAAAAAGGAGCCAGAGTCCAAAAAACAAAACCTGAGGATCAGAGACAGCAGCCATACCTCATTCCTTGTACTGTAAGAAATTTGGACAAAACCCAAAATAATGTGTAGTGGGAGACCCAGAATTAGGGACAGATTTTAGTTATTATGCTTATAAACTTCAAAACTTGCTAGAATAGGAGGTTTTGCATTAGCATGCATTTTCTGGAGTATATGAAGTTTTCAGTTCTAACACTCTGCCTTTTTATGTACTGTCTCCATTGTTTTGAAAAGCCGTTGTTTTGCATCTGTCCAAAAAATGTTGAAGTCTTTATAAAGGCTAGTGTGAGCTCTGAAAACAGTCATTTTGTTGGTTTGTCACTTTGCGTTTGTGGGCACCCTCCTGCTTATTATGCCATCTTTTGTCTGAGGTGGTCCGGGTTGTTTCTGCTGGTCCTGTTTCTTGGGTTGAGGACTTATGGGGAAATAAGCCCTTATAAGAGCTGTTGTGGCAGTGTGAGGCTGATATCTTCTGTCCTTTTTAGCTCAGAAAAGAACTGTTTAGTTGTTGTAGATGTGGCCGTTGTTCGCTGTAAACTCCTGTTTTATTAGCTCTAAAAAAAGCTGTTTTGTTATTACAGTCTTTTGTTTTAATTTTTTAGCCTAATGAGGGTCTTAGTTAAGGTGGGAGTTCTGAAAAGAACTGTTATTTTGTTGAAATGGAGCTCTTAGAAGAGGTGTTGTGTCCCTGTTCTGGTGAGCCAGGATTATTGGGTTGATTAAAAAGATCCTAGAAAGGCTTCAGTCTTTTGTACACTGAGCTCTTAGAAGAACTGTTATTTTGTAGGGTGCTAGATTAGCTGTGAAGCCCTGATAAGGGCTATTGTGTTCTTGATCTGTCTCGGATGCTTTTCGGTGCTGTTTATTTGCGCAAAGTCTTGCTGTCTGCTTTTCTTATTAGATCCCTGCCTTTTATGCTGTATGGTAGTCCTTAAAAGGACTTTTGTGTGCACTCCCCAAGCGCAGGTCAGAATGACCTGAGAGCCGGTGCTGTGTGGATATTTATCCCCCGGTTGTAGGGGCAGGGTTGTGAACCGTCCAATCAGCTCACGAGTACTCTGGTGGGCATGGATTCCGGGTATGCTTCCTGGTCTGTGTTCTAGTCAGACCTGTTAGGGAGCTTCTTCACTTGCTTTGTCCTGGTTACTTTATTCATTGCAAATCAGACCTGTGGGAGGGACTAAGTTGGCTATATCCCCAAAGCCTTGCCTTCACCTTCGTTGTGACCTAGACTTTGTTCCAAATATACTTTTTTGTTGAATAATGTGCTAAGCATACATATAGAATACATACTTTTACCATGAAACATAACTGCCCCTGTATAATTTAAAAAACAGAGTTAGTTAATTAGGTAATTGACTGGTAGTTAAGTAGATTAACTGATTGAGTAGTCCTGCTTTTCATTGAGTTCATTGAGTCACTCAGTGCTAATTTAGTGGTGAGTGAATTGTCAATTTATTATTAAACTTAAATCAAGTAAACTACAATGAATCAAAGTGAACTAAAGTAGAATCGTGTGAAATAGAATACTGGTAGTGGTACTGAAACAAGCTGGGAGCCCATACTTCTTGTGATTTTAGGGTTTAGCTTTTAGCTGCATTGTTGGGCTCATTTGACCTTTCAGATTCTTGGGTGCTCAATAAGTTATTAATTAACTGATTAATTGGTTGGCGGGCTTGTGACTAAGCACTCCAGGCTTTGGTGTGGAATGCGGTTCTGTTTTTTGGGTGCTAAATTCCAAAGTAGAGAGAATTGTTCTCTCTAGTGCTGATGCTGGCACTATTCCGAAAACTAATCTATGTTTTAATATATGTTTAAATAATATGTTTTTCTGGCAGGTTTGTGATAGAGAATTTTTAAGGCTTTGGTGCGGTATGAGTTTTATGGTTCAGCCGCTCCGTTAATTTTCTGTTTAAATGAATGAATACTTGTTTGTTTTTTTAAGTTTTGTGTGGGAGAATTTAACTCTAGGTGACACCACGTGTGAGTGGCGAGGAGGGAGTCCTAGGGAGCTAGAATGTAGCTGCCCTTTTGTGAGAGTGAGGCGGGAAAGTTTGAAAATAAATCTAAATAGAAAAGCTGTGGGGAGAAGCGGGGGGTAATGAGCTGCTGCGGATAACAATGCGACATATTGGCTAATTTGTGTAAGATTTTATACCGATGGCATAGAGAGCCTTGAGAGCTAGTGTACAGCTATCATGTAAGCGGGGAGTACAGTTGGGAATAAAAACAGACTGGGTGTGTTGCTGGGCTTAAAATCAGAGCGTGTGAGTCATAAAGCTAAAAACAATGAGCTAAAAAATATGTATATTGACTACCTAAATGTACAGAGATAATAAATAACAGGGTTAGCAATTGTGGGGAGCTAGTGTGTCTCTGTCCTGTGGTGGGAATCCGGTGGGAACGTTTAAAAATGAATGCCAACAAAAAAGATATCGGGAGAAGCGGGGAAGATGAGTCGCTGTTGTTTACAAAGAGAAACATTTAGCGACTCTTAGTGGAATAAAATTAGAGTGTAAAAAAATGCCTTTTGCACATGAGGAGTAGAGCCAGCGTGGCTCTAGTTTCTGGTATGTGGGGGTAGGTTCATCCCGTGTGTGTGTGTGTGTGTGTGTGTGTGTGTGTGTGTGTGTGTGTGTGTGTGTGTGTGTGTGTGTGTGAATGGTGGGTCCTGCTTAAAATCCATTGAATTGAAGTTGATTATATTAATTTAATACAGTTAAAACAGTTGATAAAGTTAAAACAGTTATAAAACTTAAAACATAATGGGCTTTGATAGAAAAACTTCTGTGGGTCTCAAAAATAACTGTGTAAATGTCATTTTTCTGTGAGTGTTGGTTTTAATTAGGTTTAGCTTATTAAGGTTCTATTAAATTTAATTAAAGGACTGGTTCCTGAAAACCTGGATGTATTAAAGCAAAGTGGAAAATTGATGTTATTGTTCTACTTGAGGCTAAATTCAGTGGGTCCTCAAACTGTATCAAATTGTATGCGCTCGACATACATGTTGGTTTGTGGTGTAGTAGTAATTGCCATTTGGAGGGTTTGAAAAGTTTGCAGACTGTTCAGGTAGGAGAGTGAAAGAACAATTGGTGTTCTTGCGGCTGGATTGTTCTGTTTTGCCATTATTAAATTACTAGGTTTAGTTTCTCTTCTTCAAAACTTGACGAGATTATAAGCTCTTGGTAATTTTAACTTTAAAATTATGTGTTATAATTCTAAGATGTCTGGCGCTTTTGAGGCAGGTAGGGTTGCTGTCTGCCTGCCTATTCTTCTTCAGGAAGAGCTTACACTATGTTTAGTTAAAAACTGAAATTCAATTAAATACTGTTTTAGTATAGTATAGTGTAGGTTTTATTGCCTAGATAAGGCAATGCACTAGGTTGTTAAGGTACTTTTGTTTTAAGGTTACAAACATAATTTCTCCTAACAGAAATGCTAACTAATAGAAATGCTAACTAATGTTCACACATCGCTACCTCCAAAGACATTCATACCTTTACATAATTAACTACCTTTAAATGTAACATTACTTCTTCTGTCTAGCAGAAATGCTAACTACTGTTCACAACCCTCTAACTACAAATACATTCCTACCTTCCAATAAGTTACTATCTTTAAAAATCAAAAGTCAATTAAGAAAGCCTGAGAAAGCATTTTGGAAATAACATTGCTACAAAGTTGTTAATCTTATTGTTCTTGATGGAATGCATAATTTTAACATACCTTGCATCTTGCTTAAGGTGGCTGAACCTGTAAAACTCATACTGCACCAAAGCCTGAAAAATTCTCTATCACAAACCTGCCCAAAAACCATATATTAAAACATAGATTAGTTTTCGGAATAGTGCCAGCATCAGCAATAGAGAGAACAATTATCTCTACTTTTGAAATTTAGCACCCAAAAAACAGAACCACATTCCACACCAAGGCCTGGAATGCTTAGTCATGAGCCCGCCAACCAATTAATTAATCAATTAATTAATAACTTATTGAGCACCCAAGAATCTCAAAAGGTCGAATGAGCCCAACAACGCAGCTAAAAGCTAAACACTAAAAACACAAGACGTATGGGCTCCCATCTTGTTTCAGTATCACTACCAGTATTCTGTTTCAAACGACTTCACACGGTTCTACTTCAGTTCACTTTGATTCATTGTAGTTTACTTGATTTAAGTTTAATAATGAACTGACAATTCACTCGCCAATTAAATTAGCATTGAGTGACTCAATTAATGAAAAGCAGGACTACTCAACCAGTTAATCAATCTATTTAACTACCAGTTAATCAATCTATTTAACTACCAATCAATTACCTAATTAACTCAGTTTTTTTAATTATACAGGGGCAGGCATGTTTCATGATAAAAGTATGTATTTCAACAAAATAACAGTTCTTTTCAGAACTCCCACCTTAACAAAGCCCCTCATTAGGCTAAAAAAATTAAAACAAAAGACTAATAACAAAACAGCTCTTTTTACAGCTAATAAAACAGGAGTTTATGGCAAACAATGGCCACATCTACAACAACTAAACAGCTCTTTTCAGAGCTAAAAAGGACAAAAGATATCAGCCACACACTGCCACAACAGCTCTTATAAGGGCTTATTTCCCCATAAGTCCTCAACCCACAGAAACATAACCACCTCAGACAAAAGAAGGCATAATAAGCAGGAGGGTGCCCAAGAACGCAAAAAGCAAAAGGACAAACAAACAAAATGGCTCTTTTCAGAGGTCACACCAGCCTTTATAAAGGCTTCAACATTTTTTGGACAGACGCAAAACAATGGCTTTCCTAAACAACAAAAACAATGGAGACCGTTAATAAAAAAGCATTGTGTTAGAACTGAAAATTATTTGTTCCTTCCCCTCGGGCAGGCTGCACTCTAAGTAAGGGTCAACACCTTTTTTCTGAGTCTAGAAGTAATATGAAGTTGGAAATCTCAGATGTGTGCCATTATTTACAAATGTCAGTCCTCAATGGCTTAAAAGAAAATAAATCAAATTTTATGAGGAACAGACCAGAAATATGAGGCAAAAATCTAAACAGTTGAGAGGTATGGTAGCATTCTTGAGGCAGCTCAGTAAAGCATCCATGAAAGCTGACAAGGCACCAAAAAGTTCCTTTAAACAGATTGTACCCCACCCATGTATGGTCCTGAACAGCCATTACAAAATCTTAAAAGAGAATCTGTGCTTGGCAGTAAGGCACTGCAGAAAAGTCAAAATATGAATGAGAGAAACAAGTTACAAGTCCCAAGTGAGGAGCCTTGTTGCAATGTTTTGCACATATTGCAACCATTTGAGCACTCTGTCTTTAAGATATCTGGGCAAAAGTCATTGCAGTAGTGCAGACTAGAGATATACAGGGCTGCACAACATGCATATATCCTCTGATGGAATAAAGCACCTAAGACAGTTAATGTTTCTCAAATAGTTAAAGTATGAGTGAAAAGTACGGACAACTGGTCCAGAGATCACCGATTGCCAAGAGTCATTCTGAGATTATATGCCTCGTATACAAATTCCATCTCAACCTATATAAGCAGTGGAGTGCTAAGCACAGCATGAACATTCATAAATTAATTCACCCAGTTTTCAGACCCCAAAATCATGTAAAAACACTTATCACCAGCACTTATGTCAAGCAGATATTTATATTTATATATTGTTTTTGAACATTTCATTAAATTTGGTAGTTTGTTCCATAGCCCAGGAATAACGTGTAATACATATATCTCTTTTATTGGTCAAATTACATACTAGTATCATATTTACAGGCTGATTTTGCAATACTATTGTAGAATTAAATAATTCCAGGCCCATCATAACCTGTACTGTATCAGAATTAATTTCTTTGAATCCCAGAGTTTACCCCGAGCAAAATAAAGGTGCAAGTAAGTCACTTTCCTAAAACATTTCACCTTATGCTTTTTGAGTCATATTTTTGAATCTTCTTTGTACTAATTCCAAAGGTTTTGTTTGAGCTAAGATGTTAATTACAAAATGTAGATTCATAATCCAATACTATTCTAATAAATAATATATAGTCCAATAGAGTGATTAGGGTCCCTACTTGTCATAGTTGCAAAAAGGAGACCAGCTTGTTTCACGGCTCATCTTTACATGGTCTGCAAATAACTTAAATGACAGCCTGTCAGAAATCATAATTCCTATATCAATTATACAATTTATTGAAGATCTGTCACATATAATGTTATACCATATTTTTGACTCTATTCCAAAGAAAGATCATATATGTACATTTGGAAATTCTAGTCTTACTTTTTCAAACAAAGCACTAACTTATATGATTTGTTTGGTTTGCTTACAAAGTAAATGATGTTCTTGGGAAATGTTGATAACACTAGGATAAATAAACACAGGACCCAGTACAAAAAAAGGATCAATGATTCCTTGTTGTGTGCTGATAATCTGAGTCTAACATCATCTCCACTAATAGACAGATAGCACTTCCATAATCAACTGTAAACCTCATAAGTGCTATTCTCCCCTTCGGCACATCTCAGTAAGCACCTGGAACCATGGATTTGCGCTTTCCAAACTTCTCTTTAGCCAGCTTGATTGAAATGGGCATCCTGTGTCAGTACAGCAATTGTCTCATGTTTACTGACATTCACATACTACTAAAAGAAATGAGATGGAGTTATATAACGTTATTGGAGGAAAAGATCTCACACAAAGCCATACCAAACAACATGCAGATTATCAGTACTACACAATACCATACACTAAACCAATCACACACAACTTAGACCTGCATAAGCTAAGGCTTTTAAATATAACCTACCTAAACAACAAAGGCCTCCTAAATGGAACCTAAATAAACAAGTACCCTTAGCAACCTCAAAGACATGCAACACAGGCAGCACCCACCATGAAGCATACATCTGAGACGCCCACTGACCCAGTTCAAAAGCCCATAAGGCAAACCTCCACACATTTAATATTCTAGTTATAGGTGACTCTGTAGTGACATACAACAAAGTACTTCTCACCAGGCTGTGCAAGGAGAGGGCCATGACCATTTGCTTGTCAGGTTCCGGGATTCACCATATCATGCATGTACTCACGTCCTTGCACACATGACTCATCCATAGTACACATGGATGTAGATTTCTTGAGCTGTATCCTTCTGGACTATATGAAGGGACGAATGATAGAGTTCTCAAAATATTTGTTTGAGGCAGGTATGAAACTATCCTTCAGCAGCATTCTACCATTGCCAAGAATGATTCTACAATACAAACAAAAGCTTACTGACTTCATCAGATGTCATTCTAAGGGGTTACCATTAGCGCAACTAGGGCATGGAAAGAGGGTCAACTGCCCCAAATGCAGAGTGTTAGGGGGCATGACCAGCCAATCCCAATCTTATTGCATTTGGGGTCAAACCTGAGTGCTGTAGCACTCTGGGCGTGGTCTAAGCTGTAGAAACTTCTTGCTACATTGCAACAAGCAATTTGGTGCAGTCTAAAAGTTAAACAAAATCTTTTTTTTTTGTTTTTTTTTACTAAAACATGAGCACTGTACCACTCCATGTAGGCAGGGTATAAACTGTAGCAATTGTTTACAGTTTAGTAAAAAAAAAAATGCCATAGTGCTCCATGCATTATTGAGGGAGGGATGGGGGCAGGCATAGAAATGAGGCCTGAATGGTAGGGGAGCATGTTGTGCATCCTGGTTGGTGTGCTATTTTTACTTTTTTTTTGCTCTTCGATGGTGAGGAGGTCATAGATTTAACTTTGCCAGGGAAGGCCTGCACCTATCATCCCCTAGGTTTTCATATATTATCTAAATCCTTGTCCACCATAGTGACATTTTTAGGCAATGTCAGATTCAATAACATCCAGCATAACACAATGGAATCCAGATAACAAAGGTATTACTGCTCAATGCTAGGAGCCTTAAAAGAAACTACACTCCCTACCATCACTGCTTACCCTGGAAAAAATTAATATATGTATTGTCACTGAGAACTAGTTCAAAACCAGTGACAGCACTTCTCCATCTCTGCTGGGTTTCAATGTCTATCTTATGCTCAGGCTCATTGTATTAGATCAAGACACTAAAGGTTGTGGTGTCTGCATATTATTAAAAAACATCAGCTCCAGCCTCATTCTATAAGATAAAGAACAGGAACTCCTCTATGTCCAACCTACTATTCATAAAACCCGTTATTATAATGTAGTTAACTTTAGGACCCCCCATGTCCCCCCAGCCCACATTTCCTACCTAACCACAGTGGCGTCCTGTGTGTTAAGTAAACACCATTCTCTTACGAACTTTCAACTACCCCTCCATTAACAGTAAGACTTATGTCCTCAAACCTGTATATTGAGAAATTTCTAGACTACATCAATACAAACTCTCTGGAACAGTTAATCTGCACCCTAACCAGGAGGGATAAAAGCTTGAACCTGGTCCTTAATAAGGGGCTTTGCTCCCTCCTTCAATTGTAACCTCCTGCCTAGTGAAATCGGGGCACAAAAAAAGTCACATTCACATTAAGACTGAAGCCAGACGCACCTTTCAATCTTTCAATACCTCAACATTCAGAGATTATGCCAAGGCTAATCTACTGAAACCAAGTTATAACCTGATTTAATTCAAAATCCCCTCCCAGCTTGATATCGTCATTGCTTATACAGAACCATTTACTGTCAAATTTTATGCATATATAAATAGCTGAATAAATACGTCTTCCTCCCTTGGAAGAGAATACAGCACTAAATTACAAAATAACCCCCTATGGTGGAACCATAACAAAAACATGTTCTATAATAAAAGAAAAAAAAAATATCAGTTTAACTTACAAGATGCCAATAATGCTCTTGCTAAACTGAACAAGAATCTCCAGACCTGGATCAAGTCAATCAAAGCCAGATATGAGGTACAGATAGCTACCCAGGCAAAGGATAATCACAAAGTCTTCTTTAACTATGCTAGAAATCTCAGAGAAAATGCATTCTGCAATGTTAATAGTAAAGAATATCACATACTTGGACCCAGAAGACATAGCCAATCTACTAGTGGGCACATTTAGCTCATATTATCACCCTACTCTCCTATATTCCCAGCTGACATACCTGCATCTACACCTCCCCTCAAGTTCCCCAGGAACAAGTCCCCAGTGTGCTATCCAAGCCAAGAACACTACTTCTGTGAGGGACAGATAACAGACTGACCTGCCTACTGGTCAGCCTGAAACATGACTTGTCAGACCCCCTAAGAGGTTATTCAATATCAGTCTCCAAACAAGCTTTGTGCCAGGTGAATGGAAGACAGCATCAGTCATGCCCTTTGCTCAAAGGTTAGACTTCAATGGACCCAGGTAATTATACACCCATAAGCCTGACCAGTCTCTTCTGTAAGGCTGTGGAAAAAGTCACTGTAGAATTAACAAATACGAACATAAGAGAACTACAAACTCTTGTACGTTTCTTATGTCCTTGTTTATTAATTCCATTATCACCAACCTACAAGCCTCACTTAGTTTTAAAACTATCAGTACTATAATAAAGTCACCACATTCACTTGCAACAAACCTTACTGTACCCACCACTATTTAGCACTAAAAGCACTTAACTGGCTCAAGCTTCCTCAACCCATCCTATACTGGGCTCACCTTAACCTATGAAGTCATCCATACCCTATCAACCTGCCCAGCAATTAGACCTCTACTCCAATACTATCTTGCAAATTGTCCCCTTAAGTCATTTAATAAGCAACTGCTTACCATCTACAAACTACAGAGGGCTGCCGAGGTCAGTTTGTATTCCAATAATTTAGCTAGAACCTGGAAGAAAATTCATATATCAGGTATCTCACATATCTTCATCTTTTCAAACCATTACTAAAAGACTTCCTCTCTGCCTTCTGGCACTAAATCACATAACCTGTTTACCCCCTTCTAATACTTCACTTTATTGTACTACTTAAACTACTATACGTACTTCTAATTATCACAACCAAATTACTAGTGAATCGTTACTTCTCTATAAACACTCAAATTTACTTATCTCCTCTAATACCTCACTTTATTTCTTTAATTACTCCTACCTATCTTATACACCACACTCTTCTATCTGTAGTCTCAACACAAGGCTTGTAAATTTAATGTTTTTGAATATCAGTACATTTTTTATACGGACTATTATGCTATGTAGAATATCAAATATATATGAACACCGCCTGGATAATGCTACACTTTTCATAATATTTAATATGCATTTTTATGAAATTAAGGCTATTATGGTGAAAAACTGGACACTTATGGATGAGGATTCGAATATTAGAACAAAATTGTGTCGTGGTTTCAAAATGGTAGCAAGGAGAGCGAGTAATCTTAAAAACGTGTTGATGAATGGCAAGAAGGGTTATGTTGCCAATAAATCAGTGGGTACTATGAATAGCTGTGGAATGTGCAATTATTGTAGATATATACATCAAGTCCAATGCATACAGATAAAGGGCACAAAATATACCATTAAGGGTAAATTTAATTGTAATTCTAAGGGGGTAATATATGTGGCAGTATGTCAACTCTGCCCAGCATTTTATATAGGAAAAACTACCAGGTCTGTCAAGGAAAGCATTTATGAGCACATGTATGCAATAAGGAAAGATCAGTTAAATAATGCACTAGCCAAACATGTGCATGAACATCATGATCTTTATTTTAGGTTTGGAATATTGCAGCGAGTGCTTAGTGATGATAGAGGCGGTCCCTGGGAATTACAATTGGAAAAGGCAGAATTAATATAGCAGCTTATGCTTCATTCTTATGCACGGCCTGGACTTAATGATTTCTGCAGTATTAACAGTATTTTAAAATTAAAAGCATTAAGTAGATAAAGGTTGCTCTAGTGATTATAAGAAGTTTTGTTTAAGTTAATAAATAAATATATATTTTTATGTATATAAACGTATATTTGACATCTTAAGCAGCTATTTATAATGTTTTTAATTTATATAGTTGCATATATTGTGTCTATTTGACGTATTTAGAATGTTTAGTAATATATATAAATATTTACTTATTTGTGAATAATGGTGCATGCAATGGGGGAAGTAGCATATCATTTAGGTTTGTGATGTAATTTCCTGTAGTTTGTGATTTAGGTTCGTGATGTCATTTTCTGTGTTAGAAAAAGGTCACCACATTTTAAACTATTTAACTGTTGTAAATGTGTTTTACTGATTTTGTCTGATGAAGTTTACTAATGCAGTAAATGAAAAGCGCTTAACATAACATACAACTCTTTCTTTATTCCATAGCCAGTATTGTGCTTGGTTTATAGTAGTTTGTGCATTTTTACTTTTTTTCCAGTTAGACTTTTCCAAATAAATAAATAATGCTTGACCCAAGCCAGTTTGGATTCATCGTGGGAAGAGCCTGGATACTCAAGCTGGTCATATTCTTTGAAGAAATTACTGAAGCAACAGATGTGGAAAGTTCAGTACAAATGCTCAGTACAGACCTCACAAAGGCATCCAATACCATCCCACACTTGGTATCATAGATAAACTCCCAGTTAATGTCAATCCCTATGTAACTCATTAGATAATAAACTGGCTCACAAACAGAACCTTGGAAATTAGGGTGGGCAGCTCTGCCTCCTCCAAACATCCCATCACTGGTGATAGACTCCAGGGTTCAGCCTTGGGTAATTTTCCTTTAGCTTTTACTTCTAAGAGGTCAAAGCTAATGTTAAGGGTTTACAACTGACCAAGTATGCATTTGACTGTAAACTTGCTGTCATCATAAACTCACTAGAGCACACCAAAATCCTCAAGAGGACCTTCCCCAAACAAATAACCAGTATCAATGCCATAGATTAAAATTAAATGCCAAGGAATGTATAGCTGTATCCTTCAGTAAGCTTGACAACCTTGTACCTATCACGGTGACAACACGTGTTAAAGTTGATCCCATAGTCAGGGATCTGAGAACCTGTGTCAACAATGAACTGTCCTTTGATCACTATGTATTCAGGATTATAAGGAAGTCCTTTTTTTTACTGCATAGCTTATATATAAAGGTATGGAGTCCAGGTTCGGGAATGTAATCATTCCACTGTAATTGGCCCTCATCAGCTCAATTATTGAATACAAGGTATGTACCTGTCCGAACACTTGTCTCAGCTGGAATAACCGCAATACTTTATCACTAAAAAATATCAAGGGCCTAAATCACAAAAACTATATAGACTATCTCAAAGCCTTGTCCTTCTCTGTATCCTACTGTCTACCAAGAGGCAACTTTTGCACTGTGGATAGATCCTCAACAGGCCCTATCCTGTCAGCCCTAGTACACATTTGCAAGTCCAGAGTACTATAGGTATGTATCACTGAGAATCTCCCTTCTATCCTTTTCACAAGAAGTGCAATCTTATGAAATTACAAATAAGACTGTCCCAGATTATTTCCTCAGATAGTGTATTTTATTAAAAATGTTTATTCTTAAAAACATGCTTAGCAATAAAACACTACAAAGTCCAGATTACTAATGATATGGCAGCTGCAGTTATTAGTGGTAGAAGTCTGAATTACAAACACAATGAATGACTTAGGGTTCGACCTCTACTTCTTTTATAAATCTTTTTCATTGGATACAGGACACATCTGTAAAATTGCAAAATTCAGTTGGAAAATGCTATGCCCTTGAACAGCATGCAAACCTTAGGTGATGAATCAAATGTTTTTTGAAGGGTACATAAGAAAAACATAATAGAGAATTAATATTCTATTTCTATCACTCATAATGGAAACATGTCCAAATGTGGTATGTGCAAAATAAATGTAGGTATAATTATAACACAACAAATGTCTTAGTTAAACACTATCAGAAGACGATCCCTTACCCTGGTAGATGCAACTTCAACACCACAGCAATAGTATAACTCGCACATTGTCTTTCCTGCAATGCATTCCATGATGGGGAAATGGAGCATTCCTTTATATAAAAGTTTTATGAGCAAGTTACAGATATTAAGAAGAGGAATGTTTTCAGTGTAATGTTTAAGCATTCTCTTACTTGCTCAAACTACAAGAAGTTTCTGTTTTTTTGGTATTAGCAAAATAAATCTCTGAAAGGGGAGGTCCCTGGAAATGCAGACTTGAACAAAAAGAACTGTTGCAGCAATTTAGACAATGCCACAAAGTTTCCAGGAATCAGTGATGATGCTTCCATATTGTCAGTCCTGAAACCAAAATCTCTGGAATATTAACTATTGATGGTGTATGTATGTATGTATAATGGTACACACATTGGGCCGGATTCACGAAGGCTTGCACGGAGTCTAAGAGTAGTGTAAGACTCCATGCAGCCTTCGCGATCCAGGAACAGCCCAAAGTCCGTGTAAGAGTCAAGCTAAAACGGCTCTTACACGGAGTGGGTGTGGATAAGCTAATCACCTCACTTGCAGCCAAATAGCATGCAAATGAGGATGATTAGCGATCCAGGAAGCCCAGAACAGCCCGTGTAAGAGCTGTGTTAGCTGCAGAAATGTACTCAGTTGACAACTGAGCACGCTTTCTGCAAAACACAATGGAGCCATGTCAGCTCCAAATAAAGGGTGCATATGTGTCAGGCAGCATGCCAATGGCCAAATATGTGGCCATTGGCAAGGTAACCTGATGCAAATATATTAAAAATATAATTTTTTCGATTGCCGATGTTTAAACCCAGCAGCCCGCACAAATGGGCTGCGCTGCATAGAACATAAAAACAAAGGTTTTAAACCCACAAATGTGGGTTTTATGCAATACATGGAATGTCAATGCAGGGACCAGCAGACCAAAACCAACATGGCCACCGTGTAGTGGTTGCTAAGGGGGGAAGCTGAGTCTAAGAGATGTAACTAAGCATTAGTAGGCAATCTGATGCAAATGAGTGTAAGGATACTGAATTCCACTGTCACATAGCAAATGAGCACATTCTGAGTAGTGTGAGAGTTACATAAGGGGGAGGAACAGAGTAGGAGATAGGTGACATCACAGGGGGGAATGGTAGAAAGAAATGCAGTTCATTGGAGGTTAGAGTTACATGACAGATGTCAGACAGATATCATGGAAAGAGGTGTGCCACTAAGTAAGCATGAGAAAGTCAAGAAATGGAAGGTGTACACTGTTGCCTACACCAAAGTTTCTTGCTGGATGTGTATGCGCACGTGTGCGCGCCACGAAGCGCGAGTAAGGCAGTGTGCGCGTGTAAGGCAGACTGAGCATGTGGGAGCGTGTTGGGAGATGTTTAACACCGTTTGCGCGGGCATGCATGCGTTTTAAACCGAATAAGCAGATTCTGAACTGTGTAAGTATGTGTGCGCACGTGTAAGCCACTGTGAGAGTGTTTCTGCTGGTTTGCACACGGCTCCTCCCTGAGGAAACAGAAAGGAAAAAGGAAGCAACAGATTTAGTAGGAAGTTAGCAGGGAATACTGCTGGAGCTAGCAGGTGAAAACAATTAGATGCAGGCAATTACACAGGCAGAATAGTAGCCCAGCCCAGCACTTAAAACTCTGCAAACAGCAGTGCAGAATGTTTCTCTCAAGAGACACTGCAAGACAGGAGTTAAGTTATCAGAAGTGAAAACTGAAAAAGCTGAACTCAGAGCAGAAATGTTAGGGGCTGCCATAGCTGTCATAATGAGACATAGGCGACTTGCTGAGGGTGGTGACAATGCAGATGGTGCCAGACAACCCACAGTGAGGAGACGGAGAAGAGTGTACAGGCCCAGGGTCACCTACCACGGGTTACATGAGCTGGAGATAGTAGAGTGCTATAGAGTGGACAGAGACCTCCTGCAGCAAATAGTGGAGCTGTGCAGGCCACGCCTCACACACAGAACCAACAGAGGGAACCCATCCCAGTGGAAACCAAGGTATGTGTTGGCCTAAGAATACTAGCAACAGGTACCTTCCAGAGACCAACTGGTGATATGATGGGGATATCACAGGCATCAGCCTCCAGGGTACTGCACCAGTTCCTGGATGCCATGTCAGCACATGTCGGTGATCATGTATATTTCCCCAATGCCCGTGAGGTATTGGCCAGCAATATGCGTCTCTTCCAGCAAATAGCGGAATACCCTGAGGTAGTGGGTGCAATAGACTGCACGGACATATGCATCAAAGCACCAGCCGGTGAGTGGGGTAGGGCATACATCAACTGCAAGGGCTTCCCCTCCATCAACTGCCAGGTCGTGTGTGATGCCCAGGGCATAATAATGAATGTGTGTGCTGGCTGTCCTGGGAGCTACCATGATTCCCACATCTGGCATTTGACGCAGCTGTACCAGACATTTGCCAATGGGGACATCCCGCACGGACACCTAGTGGGGGATGCAGGTTATGCACTGGAGCCGTGGCTGATGACACCCATCAGAAACGCACACACACCTGAACAGGAATGCCATAATGAGGCACACACACAAACACGTAATGTAATAGAGCGTGTGTTTGGGCTGCTCAAGTCACGGTTCTGGTGTCTGGACACATCTGGTGGAGCCTTGCAGTACAAACCAACTACGTGTACCCAAATTGTCATGGTATGTGCTATGCTACATAATATGATCTTGCGAAAACAGCTGCAGCAGGACCAGCATAGGGCCGGGCCAAACAGCCCCCCACCATTGCCAAGGCCATCACAGGCAGAGCGTGACTCGGAGGAGGAACAACCTGAGCCTGCCCCAGTAGGCAGAAGGAGGCGTGCCCAGTATGCCCTGGCCTTGGCAAAGAGGCAACGCATAGCACATACACTGGCTCAGTAGGAACCCTGGGTATGATACCCCTTCTCTGACTCACTCATATAGTAACAGGGATGCCTAACATGACACAACCTGCTCTCAAACATGTACAGGGAAGTGTAATATGCGCATCCGACAGAGACAGCCCTGCAGCACCACCTGAGGCATGAATGCTATGTGTTAAGTAATGTAACACCATGTACTATATGCACACCTGAGGACCCTGACTAACATCCTACCCTCACCAAGCATCATGCCACAACATGACAATGAGATGATCAAGTGCAACAATTGACTGAAGTATCGCAGGTAGTCAAAGGGGATCCAATGTGTGCCAGTCTGGGATGACATGCTGAGCATGACATGATGCACCGCCTGCTAGGACTGGCATGCACCTATCAGTGCAGGCCATATGGATACTGGCAAAGGCTGTTGTCACCCACAGTGTGCCCTGAATAGGTAAGGCTCAAAACACAAACCTATCTCCATAGGTATCAGAAGGGATAAGAATAAGATAAGGGATAAGTTGAAACAGCAAGATGCATGCAGTCTAAACTCACCCAGTATGGAGAATGTTGATATCTGCGCTGTAACAGAAAACTGAGCCAAGGCTCACAACAGCACCCTAACACTACCAGGTTACACCTCATACTGTGCTGTACAGCCTCAAAACTTGGAACAAGCTACAAAAGGAGGGTGACTAGCAAGAATTGTCAAGGATAACCACACCCCATGTTGGTACCACAACAAAAGCAGCATGGTCTAGCCATGCTCAAGTAACAGTAGCTAAAACTGCCCCCCAGTTTATGGCCTGCTACAGACTACTGTCCCAACACCAGGAACTGCACCCGGCCTATGCTGGAATACATGAATATATCAAGTCCTCCAAACCACATTATATTGGGTGACTGAAAATACCCAGACATAGACTGGGAGCATTATACTAGCTCCAACAGTGTAGGACAAAAGTTCATAGAATCCATAAACCAAAAGGCCCAGGAACAACGTACCACTCCCACAAGAGGGGTAAGCATACTGGATGTGATAATCAGCAACATGGGTACTGGATGGCAAGATGAGAAGTGTATTGCTCACTGGTAAAACCAGACTATAGAGTAATCACACTGGATATACAAATACTGACCACAGTCCTTGGCCAGAAAACCACAGTGGAAAACATGTGTTAAGCAATATTTGCACTCCTCCAAACTGATGTGGAATCCATTAAAGGTCCCGTGCAGGTGCAAAATATGGGCCACACCTCAAAACCTGTAAAACAGCCATTCCATGAACACTGCCAGGAATGCTTGGATTATGCAGTCCTAAATTAAAACAAGACACAATGCCATACACGCAGAAATCTGGCATGGTGGACACCAGCCATAACCAAACCATGCAAGAGAATGAGGAAGCTACTACATGATAGAGCAAACATAAACAATGAAGTAATCACTGATCAGTAGTATGGCAATAAAATCTGTCCACACATACAATCCACTAAGGCCAGCCACAACAAGTGGAATCTGTGAATCCTGAGGCAATGTTACACCTGCCCCAAGTACACAGACGATCCCCAACTCCACCCAAGAAAGACAAATATATGTGAGAGATGCAACCATCTATCCAAACTGGAGGCTGAGCTCCCTCAACTCAGTACTCCCAAAACAAGTCAGGAGGAGAAGGTAACCACACACACCACAAACACAGTCCCACATAGACCTATCACAACTGCAAACCAAACACAAAAACACAGAAAAACATTCCCGGAGGCACAAATTACAAACACAGCACACCAACAGAGGCCTCTAAAGCAGACACCCAATCAAACAACCTCCAAACATAGCACATGCAACACGTAGTACACAAAGCTGGTGTGCCAAACAGTCACAGGCCAGAAGGAGAAACAACATGCCTGATACAGTTGTAATAGGTGACTCCATAGTCAGACACACTGCTGTCCCGCACACCAGACTGAACAAGGGAAAGGGTACAGTAAGCTGCCTTTAGGCTGCCACAATATGCCACATAACAGAAGTATGCAGGTCACTCCAAAGCAAGTAGGAATATGATGCAGTCATAGTCCATGCTGGTGTGAATGACCTGAGATGTACCGCCCTAGACTACATGAAAAGAGACATAGATGAGCTATCTGATTATGTAGTCCAGGCCGGTATGACACTCACCATTTGCAGCATCCTACCCTTACCAAGAATAATGCCACAGTACAAACACGGAATGACCAGTCATAGCAAGTGGCACACTTACTGGTGTCATTCCAAGGGGATCCAATGTCTGTCTGCTTGGGATGTCATGCTTGACAAGCCACGCAGCTGTTCTTGGGATGGCCTGCACCTGTTACCCCTGGGCGTCTGAATATTGGATAAGGCCTTTGCCACCTCCATAGAGCCTTTTGTAGACAAGGCTGAAAAGACTGACCCACCACCCTAGAAAACATAAGTGGGAAGAAACATAAGGGAAATGCTGACCAATGCCAGATGTGTACACCCCAATATGCATGCTCCCAAGGCCATCCCCAGTATAGAGAGCATCAATGTCTGTGCAGTGACAGAAACCTGCTGCAAGCCTCCTGACAGCACACCAGCACTACCAGGTTATACCACGTATCATGTGTCATGGCCCAAAAACCTGGAACAAAACATAAAAGGAGGGTGAGTATCCATAGTCAGCACAGACACTCATACGTCCAGGTAACTGACAATGCACAAGGCATTGGAGTCCACCCATGTGCAACTAACTGTAGGCAAGACTGCTGTACAGTCTGTAGCATGCTACAGACCGCACTCTCACACACAGTAACCCCACCCAGCCGTCCTGAAGACACTGGACAGTATGAATGTCCCACCAAATACCAAACAAGGTACCACAAATTACCACATAGGTGGTAAACCATTATGTATGGAAGGAGTAACCAGGGACCTAGGGACACAAGTGGACAGTAACTTGTTATGTGACACCCACATTGCCAATGTGGCTAGGAAGACTGTCTACATTTGACACCGTATCAGGAAAGGATTCACATCTACGTCAACAGAGGTCATTGTGCCCCTATACTTTTCTCTAATCACACCCATAATCTAGTACAATGCCTCATATGGGATGTACCTTACCTGACACCTGCAGCAGTTAGAAAGACCTCAAAGGTACCTCACCAAGAGGATAAAGGGTCTCAAATATATGTCATATGCTGCCTGGCTGTAGACACTCCAGCTGAATGCAGTCACATACTGCCTACACAGAGGCATTGCATGCCTGTTGTAGGAGGCCATGCCCAACACAGGAGTAATGGACATGCTCCACCCCAGAAAACTCAAATCCATCGGAGCTGTGAGAGTGAGAGATGTCAACCTCAACAAATAATGAAATAGGATGTGCTGGTGGGACAGATACATAATCCAGAGGCTCCCCACACCCTGGACCAGAATCCCACTCCATGTTAGGCAGAGCCCCTCACTGACACTCTTCAACAGGAATCTTGCCAAGTGGATGGATGATTGTAGAGTTACACTGGGGGTCTTCACTGTGTCATGTCCAGACAGAGGCACAGCAAAGCAAATCATAAATGGCCATAATATTCACATAGCAAGGGGTGGCAAAAGCCACACACACTCTGGCTAGGCTAACAAATGCCCTAGGGTGGATAGCCTAGTATGAACCTATGAACCTATGAAGATACAAATTGTACAGGACACTAAGGATAATCCCAAGGCTTTCACAACTGATGGTAGGAACCATGTTGGAAATTCACAGATATGCCCTGAATCACACAAATATCACAAGCACACACACATATTGCCAACATACATCCTGACAGGTGCAGTGCAACCCCCCCCCTGAATGCAGAATATCTATCCCAGCAGACTGCTGGCCCCCTGACATTGCAGATGCTGAGGTAACAGCCAACATCTACAAAGCAAAACACACATCAGCAATGGTATGAGATGGTGTCCTGGGCTTAGTGCAACATGGACTCCAAGATGAATGGAATGCCAAACCACACTACTGCTCAATGTCAGCCTTACCACAGAATATGTACCCAAAGAGCAGTGTACAACAACAGTGGTCCTTCTCAACAAAGGTGTTGCCTGAATGGATACTGAAAACTACTACCCCAGAATCCTGAGAAGCTCGGTTTGCACAGCTATGGAAAGGATCAGCATGTACCACAGACATAAAGATATTGGGGACCTACTGACACGGGACCCAACCCAGTGTGGCTTTCTCAAGTGCAGATCCTGCCCCTAAACATGTTTGACTCAATTGAAACAGTCATTAAGGTCATTGATGAGGGCAATGTGGTCCACACAGTGTAGCTGGACCTTGCAAAGGCTTCTATACAATACCCTACGTGTTCATTATAGACAGGCTCACCAGCTTAAATATAAACCCACATGTCAGTAGAGGGGTTGCAAACCAGACCAAGGACAGAACAGACATGGTCAGACATGCTGCAGCCATGTCAGACTACAAACCAGATATAACTGGCATCCCACAAGGCTTTGTCCTGGGATCTCCCTCGTCTGGTATATATGTCCCATAGGTACAGGCAAACATGGAAGGACTGTGTCCGAACATGTTTGCAGAGGACTACAAACTGCTCACCACATATGATCCACCAGCTGACACAAGCATCCCACAAAAGGGCCACATAGAAACAGACAACTGATGCCATAGCCATGTCAGCAAGCTAATTGCAGAAACATGTATAGTCAACCCCCATGGATATACAGTAAGTGCCCACCAATTACCACATAGGTGTTAACCCATTATGTAGTTAACATGTAATGAGAGACCTGGGGACACAATGTGATAGATATCCTGCATTGGACAAACATGTGCTGTAGTGTTTACAGAAACATACCATATTACCCACCTAATCATGAAGGTTGTCAGATCTAGATAAGGGGAGGTCATTGTGGCTCTGCAGTCATCCTTCATCAGCAGTACAATTGACTACAATAGCCCCTGTGGGATGTACCTCAGCAGACACCTCCATCAACCGTAAAGTCCCCAACAGTACCTCATCAGGAGTATCAAAGAGTTTGCACAGATGCCATGTGTTGCCTGTGTTGCTGGCATCAATAAACATGCTGCACCTTGTACAATCTGAATGGCAGTGAGCTATGCACATGAGAGACCTGAACCCCAGCACTGACTTACATAGGACAAGCTGTACTGCGTGATCCATAACACAGAAGCCACCCCCACCCATGAGTGAACCCCCAGTACAGGCTACCCATAGAGTCACTTATCAATCTTCCTCAATAGAAATCTTGATGAGTGGATGGGAGATGGTAGATTTATCCTGGGTATCACTGTCATGTCACAGGTAGATAGAGGCACAGTATACTAACCATGACATATGTCATGGCAAACTCCACTTACAATGTGTGTTGAAGGACAAACACACTCTCCAACTAGCATTAGACATGGACTAGGGCACATCGCTAGTGTTTGCAAATGTACACCTATGTTGTGGAATACACTACCAATGTTGGACAAGCCTGGTTTAAGTAGTTCATATCTGAACAGAATGCAACATGGTCAGATGTACACAACTGGCCCCTAACCAGGCTGTTGTGCCCACTATTGAAATGTAAAGCAGTGATAGCACTAAAGCCCAGGATACTGTCCACCACAGTCAAAGTACTACCAGTACACTATACAGTACTACAGTGTTAGGTCAGTGTGAAAGGATGTTGACAACTGTATGCAAAGTATCCCATGCAAACACTGCAGGCACAGTATAATCCTGTTGTGTTCACACACAAAGCAGTTGTACAGTAACTACACAACATGACACACAACACACACAACCATAAACGGGTGATATTTGTTGAAGTTCACACTCATCCACAAATGTGGTGGGCTGCAGAGTCCAACATATGGAATGCTCACACTGGGCATGTTCACACACTTTGATAAATGAAACATATGTCAGACAACATGCCATGGGAAGGCTGAAGTGGGCATGCTCACACACTTAGGCCAAATCTCGGTTTAGCAGTTGGAAACACATATCTGGTATTTTTATGTTTTATTCCAGGAACCAACCACATTACAGCAGTCTGCCCAGTGCACACAGTTAAATGACTACAGAGACATACGTGATATAGTGGATCCCTCCCATATGCAAACATCTTCCACAGATGCACAAGTTGTTCATACAAACAGGGAATGCTATGGCAATAAAGATGTGCAAACAGTCTATCAGCAACAAATAATGTGCATTTGACAATTAAACATATGGGTGTAGAGGTCAACACTAGGCTGTTTGCCCTAGGGAATGACAGCTTAGCCAGAGTGTGCTTTGTGTCTGCCTCCCCACAGGATGCACATTCCCCTTTCTAAACACAGATGATGTCAGCACCCTATAAGTACAGCAGGAGAAAAGAAACTTCCCAGTAATGCGAATAGCGCGCTCTGGTAATGCGTCCGTCTCAAATGTCATAATATAGTTAGGTAGGGGTTTCAAATGCTCAGTGTGTGTGTGTGTGTGTGTGGGAGTGGGGTTGGTGTGTGTGTAAGTCTGTGGGAGAGAAATGTCCCTTTTGGCAACTAGGAAAACACACTACAGGATGCACATTCCCTTTCTAAACACTGATGATGTCAGCACCCTATAAGTACAGCAGGAGAAAAGAAACCTCCCAGTAATGCGAATAGCACGCTCTGCTAATGCGTCCGTCTCAAGTGTCATAACATAGTTAGGTAGGGATTTGAATCCTGTGAATGGCAAGTGTGTGTGTTTGTCTGAGGGGGGTTAGTGTGTGTGAGGGGAATGTCCCTTTTGGCAACTAGGTGAACAGACTACAGGATGCTCATTCCCCTTTCTAAACACTGATGATGTCAGCACTCTATAAGTATAGCAGGAGAAGGGAAAACTCCCAGTAATGCGAATAGCGCGCTCTGCTAATGCGTCCGTCTCAAGTGTCATAACATAGTTAGGTAGGGGTTTGAATCCTGCGAATGGCAAGTGTGTGTGTTTGTTTGAGGGGGGGTTAGTGTGTGTGAGGGAATGCCCCTTTTGGCAACTAGGTGAACAGACTACAGGATGCACATTCCCCTTTCTAAACACTGATGATGTCAGCCCTCTATAAGTATAGCAGGAGAAGGAAAAACTCCCAGTAATGCGAATAGCGCGCTCCGCTAATGCGTCCGTCTCAAGTGTCATAACATAGTTAGGTAGGGATTTGAATCCTGCGAATGGCAAGTGTGTGTGTTGGTCTGAGGGGGGTTAGTGTGTGTGAGGACAATGTCCCTTTTGGCAACTAGGTGAACAGACTACAGGATGCACATTCCCCTTTCTAAACACTGTTCAGCTGAAGGCCATGGCTCTGGCACAAGTTGTCTGTTGCTATGATGCCCCTTTGGAAGATGCTTGTGTCAGCTGGAGAGTCGATTATGGTGGCCAGTTTGCAGTCATCTGCATATTTGGACAGCCACAGTCTGTCCGTGTTGGCCTGTACCTCCAATATATATATACCAAACAAGAGAGGTCCCAGGACTGAGCCTTGTGGGACACAACTCGTAACTGGTGTGGGGTCTGGCATGGCTCCAGCAATGCTAACCATGTGGGTTCTGTCCTTGAGCCACTTTGCAATCCATCTAGTGACATAGGGGCTTATATTTAAGCTGGTGAACTTCTCTAGAATGCCCAAGTGGGGTATTGTTGTGAAGGCTTTTGCAAGGTCCAGGTAGGCTGTGTGAACCACCTTCCCCTCGTCAATGGCCTTGGTGACTGTTTCAAAGAAATCAACCGGGTTAAACCTGGTAGTGCTGGTGTGCTCTCAGTAGCCCTGAACCAGGCATCTGTTACTGCACAGATATCGATGTTTTCCATGCCAAGGAGTGTTTTGGGTGCATGCATCTGGAGGTTTAGACTTCTGGCGTTGGGTAGCATTGCTCTTAGTTTCTTATCCCTTGTGATACCTATGAAGGTGGGTTTGTCATTTGAGCCCTGCCTAACATAGGGTAGCAAGAGCCTTTGCCAATATCTGAAAGCCCAGGGGTGACAGGTGCAGGCCGTCCCTAGCAAAGCAGGTAGTTCAACAGAAGATGAATGTGTGAAGGTGTAGTGCCTGTGATTAGTTAGCAGTAGCATATATGACTGCTCACGTAGACACATGCCAGGTAAGTCATATGCACTGTGTCACAGGCAATGTACATGTGAACAGGACAAACAGTGACATCCTGTCAAGTGGGACATGGACATACATATAGTAGGCTATGCAGATGGCACTAGGAGTCCACAGAAGCTCTATAACTATGCATTGCAGGTGTGATCAGTATTCCAGGGTAATTGCAAGCAAACATGCATGCAAACAAAGCTACAGTAAACAGGGCTGCATGTAGTCCATTGTACAACAAACAAGCTGTACCAGTTCCAGTAGGTAGCACTGCAAATATGCAGGCACTATGCACATGTACATGGAAATACATGGGTCAGATGGCTAGGGTCCAGTCTCAGTGCACACAAGTGTATAGACCATGTACTGTCAGGATGTACAATAACTGGATAGAAACCCATGTGCTCATACCTGCAGTAATACACATGTCAAATAACAGACACTGAGCCTTCACTCAGTGGTTCCATACTTAGTGGGATGTATACTCCCTGGCCTGCCACCACAGTATCCCTGACATATATGGGGACTCTCCCTCCTGTGACAGTTAGTTATGTGTGTTGGGGCTGTCTAGCATGGTATGAGATGTGAGCATGCAGTGCTAGGGTGCTCCTGTGTGTCCTGTACCAGTCGTGTAGTACTGCACACATATCAACATCCTCAAACATCTGCATTGCAGAGTCTAGTGTGGGCAACATGCCACTTGCAATTTACATGTCCATCATTGTGTATTACTACATTCATTACCCTATCCCCTGTGCTACCTATGTATGTAGCCTTCTGTTGACATCATTACCACCAGTATGCCAACATGTGCAGATGATACACTATGGTACTTACCATGGGTGTAGACAACAGGACATGACAATCACACACTTACTGCATCAGGCATGCTGTGATATACCCACAATTAATTCAGCACACAGTACTGTTAACAACATGATACTATTACTACACATCTATGTGGTCACCCTGTGCATCAGCAACATGTTAACCTGTACCTGCACAGTTGTTACAGATTGCAGGAGGTGGCACAGTTTCATCATATGCACAGGGTGTGAACTTGGTATGCCTGAGTCAGCCACCGATACCACCAATTGACATGTATGTGTATGTGTGTTGGTGAGGGACAGCAGTAGAAGGTGGGGCAATGTTGATGCAGTGTGTGCATGTATGTAGCCCTAGGTGTTGTCAATTTGCATGTGCGTATGGATGCACACAGTTCCACCTCATGGCTGCCATATACTGGTATTTGTGGACAGCCACAGACTGTACCTGCCAGGTCATACAGATCAGTGTCTCTGGCCACGGACACGGTACCTGTGCCTTGCAGGGGTGCTACGGACCGTATCCAGTACCAACCCAGACTGGGTACTGTCATCAGAAGCAGGTGTTCGTTGACTGGACACAGATCCCTGTCGGGCCTGGCCAGAGCCACGTGCACATGGTCTCCTGGGGCGGTCTGATGACAGCACAGACCCAGCATTGCTGGGGCTGCTGCTGGCACTACGGGGGCGGCCACGGCCCTGTTGTTGTCCGTGACGACTGCCAGCTGCTGCTGTTGCTGGCATATGGCCACGTCGACGCCGCAACTGCCCACCATCGCCCTGGCTCATGGACATGTAGTTGTGGAACCGGTCTAATATGTCCCCACAACGTCTGTCTATGACATCGGTGAAATCACGGATGGCAGCCGCAATGTCACGCATACTGTCAGTCATGGCTGTGCGACATGCTGTCAGCTCCCTCAGACCCTGTCTGGTGTACTGTTCCATATGTGACTGTGCCTGTATGACAGTCCGAAACATAGCTGAGGTTGTAAGACCTCTGTGGGCACGTCTGACAGGGGCAGTACGCCCATGGATGCTCCCACGAGAACCCCTGGACATCTGTCTGTGTGGTACCATCTCTGGGCCATGCCCATGGCTGCTGTGTGGGGAGGCATGTGCCACAGATACCACATTACCCTGGTCAATGCCCACTGTATGCTGTCCATCACCTAGGGACATTGGTGACAAAGGGTGTATTGGCAGGATAACTGTGCATTGATGGGGTCGACAGCTGTGTACTGTCAATCGGCTGACCAATGGCGGACCCTGGCATACCTTCTTGTGCCATTACACAGATGTCATCATTATCAGTACCCACGGCACCTGACTCAGGTTCCCTGCTACATGACACCAGAGCAGCAACAGAACCTGTGGGAGGGAAACAGGAAACACAGTTTACAATGTCTACACATTACCAGCGATGCACACATGCATAGGTGCACACATGCACACATGCACACATGCACAGGTGCACACATGCACACATGCACACGTGCACAGGTGCACAGGTGCACACATGCACAGGTGCACACATGCACAGGTGCACACGTGCACAGGTGCACACGTGCACACATGCAGACATGCACAGGTGCACACATGCACACATGCACAGGTGCACACATGCACAGATGCACATGCACACATGCACAGGTGCACACATGCACACATGCACACGTGCACACATGCACACATGCACACATGCACAGGTGCACACATGCACACATGCACACGTGCACACCTGCACAGGTGCACACATGCACAGGTGCACACATGCACACATGTACACAGTTTCACACAATTGTACAGTACTCAGTATGCGTGATATCAACACACAGACACAGACACACCTACATGCATACAAAGAGCACTACTAAGTGAGCCAAATAGTACTATTACTATCAACACTATTACAGGAATTGTTAATACACACTCACCAGCAAGGATAGGCTGCATTGCTGTTATACCAGAGGGTCCTGCAGACGTGAAGAAACTAATGTCAGTGGGCACAACTGTGCCATTGTTACTGAGTATGATACAGGTCAGTAGTACAACAGTCGCCTTTCACAGGTCAGCTGCTAATATTGAGGATATCACACTTGCACATTAAATACTATGGTGACAGCTACAAACCAAGGACACACCTCACACATGCATTAACTACCAGTGTACACAACAGTCAACTATACATATGGCATATTACCTGCACGGTCACTGTCTTGCTGCTGTGTGGCTCCAGCCTCCATCATAATGCATGTCTGCTGCTGTTGTTGTTGCTGGCGGACTGGAGCCACTACACTCATGAGTAGTCCCTCCAGTCTGGTGAGTGGGCGATGTGTAGCCACCCCACCACCTGTGGCGACCTGTTGCCTGTGGATATCCGATGCACTCTGACGGACATGTCTGATTAAATCACTGCAGTGATGTCGTACCTGCTCATATGTCCTATTATGCGTGCCTATGTCATTTACCTGACGGACAAGGTCTTGCCACAGTGCAGCCCTCTCCTGCTGATTCTGGCTGGTGCGGGAAAAGAGTATTGCATAATCCTGCTCCAGGCTCTGGTGTGTCTCCTCATCCTCAGCTGTGGAGTAGGTGGGATTCCGCGGGTGGGCCATGTACCTGAGAAAGAAAATAACCTGGTATCAGCAATATATGTCAGCAGAATTTGGCACACATACTACACATGCTACTCGACTGTTATGATACAACATATCTCACATATGAAGCATCTGTCCGTCTATTGGTGGATACACATGTAGATGGCCAGGTATCAGTGCTCAGCCAGCAACTGTGCAACAGTACCTGGCAGACTCCATACGACATACTACCAAACCCCAGCAGTCAGAACACTGATTCAGGTCAAGAGCACCTCCTCACGCTGGGGGTTTGTATCTAGGTACTGTATGGCCTACATCGTCAACTACTGTGAGCTGACCACACACTGATTGCCCTGGATATACATATCCCACCTCCACCACCAGCACAAACGACTACAGTGCATAACATTACAGATACAAACTTTACACTTTGTAACAGTGATATGGTATCCTTTCAGCCCACTGGGCCAGTGGCAGATACAACCCACAATGCTGACCCCTACACAACTGCTTTCTACAGACATCTCCGAGAATGCATGGATCATGCAATCCCATATATGACCAAGACACTCTCCACAAAGGGACAGCATCCTGTCTGGTGGACCCCAGCCATAGACAGATTGTATTACAGAAGATGGAAGCTACTGCAAGACAGAGCATAATTCCATAAAGGGAGGCATGTCTGAGCAGCACTAGTAAGGATCTATTTTCCATCATACAAAATACATGGGCAACTTTGAGAGGGAAATCAAGAGTGACACTACAGATAACCAGAAGGCCTTCTTCAGTTATGTTAGCAACCTGGTCAGGAGCCATCCTCTATGCCCATAGGTAGTACACAACAACAAATATTTCACTGACACCACAGATATCGACAACATTGTGGCAGACAGGTTCAGTGCAGGTGTCACCCGCCCTCTCCCGAAATAAGGCATAGTTATCCCAGCTGACTGTAACCTCCCTGTCATCACAGATGTCCAGGTGAGAGCCACCAAGAGGACAGCAGAATACACAACATGGATGGGACCTGATGGTATCCCCAGTTGCATGCTACATAAACTCTGACAGGAGCTAAACACACATATAGAAGTGCTATGTAACACTAGCCTGACTACAGGATATGTACCTGTACACTGGCGCACAGCAGCAGTGGTTCCACTCCACGAAGGAGGCACCTCACCATACCAATACAATACAACACAATACATTACATTACAATACAATACTATACAATATGCTATTGCCCCTGGGACTACAGCAGCGTACTGCTCTGCTACCCTGACCGTTGTGACACATGTGGTGTGATGGTACCTGCTGCTGTCACACAGTTACACAGGGTGACTCATATGGCATATTACCTATCTGACTAACATTCAGCAGGGGTATGTGTGACATGTACTCATGGGGAGTCTTGCTTCTTAACACTGTGTGGTTTATTGCAGGGTATGTCTTATCTGTGGGTAGGAACTCTTACCTCCACATGTGCACTCTATTGCAGTGGCACGGACGACACACAGCAGACATTTAGGTTGTGGATGGTGTGAGGTGTTACTATGGTTGTTGGACATCTGTCATGGGTGTGACTTACATATGTAAATCCGGGAGTGGTAACCTCTATGTGGGTAGCATATGTGTACTCTGTGGTGTTGTCAGTCACTGTGCATTGGTAATGTGTTTGAGTGCATTGCCACAGTGTTGTACATGTCACCGTGTCCTTCTCCATATCTGTAGCTGTCATGTGAGGTCCATACCATGGCATCCATTATGTGGTGTGGAGGGGTACACCGACCTACATGTCCATAGCTGACTCACCATGTCCGCTGACACATACCATGTGCAGGTATTCCAGGGATAGTGTGCCACTGTGAATATCATTGGGGCCACTATTGCACACATTTATGACCCTGTTCACCCCTGACACATGCAGTGGTGGGCAGCCAATCACATATCTGGTGGTTACTGGTGTAGGTGATCTGGAATGTGGTATGGTACTCCGGTTTTGACACTGGTGTTCACTCCATGCCTTTGTCACCAGGCACCTGTTGCAATACATCTGTACACATGTGCCTCACTCAGAATTTATATACATCTCTCTCTCTCTCTCTCTATATATATATATATATATATATATATATATAGATATGTATATAGATATATCTATATATATATATATATATATATATGTCCGTATATATATATATATATATATTGATGTACATATATTGCTATAGATGTGGAGGGGGGGGGCATAGAGGGGGTGTGAGTGACAGAGGGGGTGGGACAGGCTGTGTTGCAGGTCGTCATATACAGTCATACCTGTAGGTAGTCAGATCAGTCTGTCTATGTATATGTATCTACATATATCTATATCTGTATGTGTGCATTACATAGATATGTTTGTACAATATTCTACCTACATCTGTCTATGTATTCCTACATCTCTCTCTCTATGTATGTATACATATATGCATATCATATATATATATATATATATATATATATATATATATATATATATATATATATATACACATACATATGTTGACATACATACATATCCATATGTTAGACAGGTATATCAACATATGTGTCTACCATACTGTATACACACACTAACATACTGCTAAACATACATAACTGTGAAACCTACTTTGTACATGGCACTACAACCTACAATCAAACAACATTGATATGTGCACATAGATGCTCTCACATACAAATGCATGTACAGCCTTCACTGATAGTTGCTGTATGTCCCCTGCCCTTTACACATCTTCATATACATATGGATACAGACCAATGACACATATGGAGGGTTCACAGTATGTAGACCTTTATAGTATTACTTTACATTACCTGTGTTTGTCACAGCTGCTTGTGTTGCTGTCTGGTTCTCTGTCCTGCTGCTCCACTTCCCAGTTGTCAGCTTTCAGGTAGCTGTTGCTGAACAATTTGTTTCTGTCTGCTTAATTGCAGTTTTCTCTGTCTCTGTCTCTGTCTCTCTCTCTCTCTGTCTGTCTCTCACGTCCTTCTCAGGGTGCAATGAAAGTATTGCATGTGTGGACATGGAGTACAGCATACTTTTGTAGGTATCTGCATATGCCCATGTGATGGCCTCTGCACCAATTGTTAGCCAGCATTTGCTAATTGCATGCAGCCAGTTGTGTACTGATTACAGTTCTCACTGTGATTTCAGAACAGTGCTATAAAAAGTATGTGAGATAGGCGTAGCCCTTTCAGATTTTAAGGGCAGGGACCATGCTGTTATGCTGTGGACAATGTTCTGTGAGTGTAAAGGTTGGTATCTCTCTCATATTTCCAGGTGTGTTGTAGATTAACATTCCTCCATTCATTTCTCCAGTTTCCTGTACTAACTGTGTATGTACACTGACACCTACAACTACTACTACTGTTAATGTGTGTGTGTGTGTGTGTGTGTGTGTGTGTGTGTGTGTGTGTGTGTGTGTGTGTGTGTGTGTGTGTGTGTGTGTGTGCTTTCCTTTCACTTTTGCTTGCACTTTGTTGCTAAGGCTTCAATAGTTGCCTGCTAGGTATGCCTGCTAGGTGTCTTGACTGTAGTGTGCTGCTGTAGCTTTCCTATTTTCCATGTACATTCACACCTTGGAATGCTTGCTATATCTGCTAGGGTGTTACAGCATGCAGTGTGGTCTGGCCATGGTGTGGGCCTTGACATCTATTAGGGTATTTGAGTATGCTGCTGAGCAGGCCCCAGAGAATTTCAGGTTCATCTGTTATGTGCCTCATGGAATGGTACATATCAGTGGGGTACACCCATTAAAATGTCTGGTATGCTGCAGTTGTGACTGTGGGTTAGCATGAGCATATGTATTACTACACTTTTTCTGCCATGCAAGTGGTGAATACTTTCAGGACTCCATAGTTACCATTGCATGTGTTACACCTTTCTGCCTACTGTTTGTACATTTCACATGGGGTCTGTGGGGCATCCCTGTAAGTCATTCACTGTTGCTATGTCTAGGCTCTTAACTATTCAAATATGGTGGTGTCGGACCCGTCATGTGTACAGATATTTGCAGGTTGTCCACATTTCTGCCTCATATTTTGGTCAATATCTCATGCACACCTTTTTCTGGCAAGTCACTCTGGGCTCAAGTCAGAATATGGTGACAAACATTCAAGTTCCAGACTGCATACCCTTCCAAACATCCCACAAAGTGCAGACCCTGTTACTTTCTGAACTGTCTTCATTTGTTGTAACATTATTTGTAATGTGTCCCTGGTTTTGGGCCTTTGCTCCACATATTTTATTACTTGGTCCAGATGTGTTCCTGTAAGAGGTTGTGGGGTATGGGCAGTGCTTATCCTGCTGTGAGTATGTGTGTGTCTTGCAAGGTGCTATAGTGACATTATTACCTACTAGCTTCCAACTAGCATGGCTGTTTCTGTTCACACACTACTATTATGGAAATCCACTAGTTTTGATAGTAATTCTAAATGTCATGCTTTGTGTACTACACATCTATATTCCCTTTACATTAATTCCTACTATTACATGATATATTTACTTTAGCACAATGTTCTTGTATAAGAGTCATGGCTTAGTGGTAAGTCATGCAGGCTACAGTTGCCAAGGTCCTGGGTTCGGGACTCACAGTGGGATTTTATTTTGCTTTTGAACTGAGTACAGGACCTGTCAATCAAAGTGACTAAGGCACTTTTAAGCAGTTCTAACCAGGTTAGCGCTGGTTTGCGTGGAGTTCACGCATGCGCACTGGCGGTTAGCTCCGCGCACACCCGCTTACAACTGCTTAAACGTGCTTACTCTTGCGCACACCCGCGCTATTTTCTTTGAAAGAAAAGAAAAATGGGGAGACAGGAAAGTGGTGAAAAAGGGGTCACAAAGAGGGTAAGACAGTAGGGAAACAAGCTTGGGATGTGCAGGAGGGATGTAGGTAAGGCCCATAGCTGCCCATTTCTTCATCAGCAACAGCTGTGCATACGTATGTAATTTGATGTGACATTTGAAACCTTCCACCCCTGAGAGAGGTGTCAGGACAACAATAATACTTGTTGTACAGCCAATTGGAATTGATAGGTTCCATGTCCAGTAGACATGTGTGCGGAATGGGCAGCTATGTATGGGGTGTATTTTTTTGTGGGTACAGAGTGCCCTTTTTTTTTTTTTTTTTTCAGGTGAGAGTGGTATGTCAGGTGAAGGTAGTCGGTACAGCTGGGGAGGTAGGTTGGGTAGGTAAACAGACAAGACAAACAAGACGCATACAGGGGCGGTGTATGACACGTGTGGGGGGGTTACACAATTGACGAGGACGGAGGTTTGGATATCCAGAGCCCATGAGCCCACAGATGGCAACAGTGGAACTGATATCCCCACCCATAGGCAGTTGCCCACTGTTCCTTCACTGCCCAGAATGGGGCTGTGTAGGCGGGGCAACAGGCATGCCCGTTAGTTGCGCCACCCGTGCCTCGAGCTGGCGTAGGGGATCAAGGACAGAGTCCCGAATCTCCCTACGCACCACAGTCCGGACGCTACGGAGGGTGAGTGGTGGATCTCCTCCAGCCACACTTGCAGAGGGGGGGCGAGCCCCATCCTCTGCAGTGCTTCCACATGCAGGTGGCACAGGGCCACCGGAGGAGGGTCCGGACTCGGCAATAGTGCCAGGTGCACTCGCCAGCTGAGGTGGGAGAGGTGGGTCCGCTGGAACCCACCTTCCCTGTCATACTATGTTGTGCATTATGTCATGACAGTTTGGGTTAGTGACATATAATACCATTCACAATTAGTTGTAACAGCATGCATTAGTATTCCCATTAACCAAACACCCAGATATTCACATCATTGAACAGCGTGCATAACACATGCATAATTTGAACAGAAATACACAGTCCAACAACATGCAGGGTTAATTGATGGCAACAGGCCATCAGGTGTGGATGTATGAACAGGGCAGATGCATCAACAGACATGCAAATATATATGACCCAACAGGACAAACGTCCCGGGGTGTTAATTGTGATTGCACATACCATTTTCACGTGGAATGGGTTATATGTAGTTATAGGATGGGGTGAAGAAAGTAATATTAACACCTTCGAATAACAATACATATGCTGTACATTTCTAATAGCTACAGTTATATACACACTTCTAACTACAGTTTCCTATATGATAACTATTTCAACTTGGTGATAGGACTGTTAATGCAACATCAATATACATTTTATGGTTCTTCATACACATTCATATCTAGCTTTGTTCAGCTACATCAGGGCTACATTTGCTTTATATAGCTGTAGACAAGTGTGGATGTTTGGTATATCAGACAAACATCCTATCTGCATATTGCAGACTGAGAGCAACATATCCTGATTTTGGGATACACATTCCAGATGCAGCAACACTTTGAACAGATTTTGCTGTTTGGTTTTGAATCTCACATGCATTTCATTCTGTCTTGACTGCAGTATACTTTATTCAGGGGTTATTACTACTGTATTGCTGGATTCATGGCACTTTCTCACAGTCTCTCACTTGCTTTCATTTTACTATTCAGGATGGTACTTCTAGGCTTTATTGACATGTTTTAACAGTAGTTATTACAATCCTTTCCAGCAGTCTCACTTCTGTCATGTTTCAGTATTTCCACAGGGATATATTTCACACATGTGATTTCATCATCTTCTGCAGCTATACTTTTCAGCCTGCTGCAGGTTGTGTACTATTTTCTTACAGGCAGGGCATTTTATTTCAGAATATATGTCGGACAGTTTCATGTTTAGGTTAAACTTACGGGCTGAAAACTCTTGTAATCAAGCAATACTTGCATACACTTTCACACTGTTACTTGCAGATTTTATTCCTTACTGACTACACTGCACTCTTTTGCTGACTGTCATACTTTTATATTTCTTTACAGTTACTGGTAGTGGATTACTGACCTGCCTGGTGGTGCAACCGCACCAGCCTATCGCCATAGGCTCTGCGGTTCGCAGAACGGACACCTGCAGCTGTAATATAAATGAAGTAATATTGGAATACACATCTCCATAATATCAGCTAGTTTAATTTTCTACATACATAATTAAATGTTACTTACTCAGTAGTGGGGCGTTGGGTGTTTGCCGGGCCTACTGGATCCAAAGGTTCAGTTGGTCCTGCTTGCGTCTCTTCAGGTCCACATGGTGGTGACGGACCTGCTCACCAGTCCTTGGAATCCCTGTGGCACTGGTGAGATCATGAGCCAACCGGTCCCACGCCTCAGCCCTGTATGCTCCCCAGAGGACCTGGCCCTGCATGAGTTGGGCCTCATGATTGTGAACTAGGAGCCAGGCCATGTACCTGGACTCCTCAACACCCCACCTCTGTGCTCGAAAGCGACTACCCTCTCCTACTCCTGACATTCTGCCTGCAGGTCTGTTCTACAATCATTTATGCTGTGTATTCCCGCCTATGGGGCTTATATAGTCCGTTTTTCCCGCACATATCTGTGATTGGCCATTTTCGAATTGTATCAACTTCAGTAAACCTGCATTGTCATGCTCTAGTTTGTATTCATTCCTATATATTAGCTATTATTGCATTTACAGGTACTGCTGTCATGGCTTAGTGGTTCTGTACCTTGACTATGGTGTATAGTATCCTGGGTTCGAACCTGGCCACTGCTTTTTATTTTTCATGACTGTCTAGACATGCTGAGGGGTGTGTCTGTGTAAAGGCAGTTTTGATACGGCTTGCTCAACGTTGCCCGTCGGTTAGCTTGTTTGCGTGGTGTGCAGCTCCGCGCAAGCGGGGTACGCTGGTTTAAGCCTCATTTGGCTATCCGCACGCATATTACGCTCAGCTCAGTTAGGGGCACATAGATTTAGCATGTTAAACCACTGCTCAGCTACGGGCACTCATTTTGCACCAGTTAAACCACTGCTCACCTACGGGCAGATGCACTCACCCTGTTAAACTGTAGCTCAGCTATGGGCACATCTGGCATTTTTTATTCTTTTGTTACCTCACATTTCTTCAATATAAATAGGCTATTTCATTACATTTTACATAACATGTGGTTTTATGTGTACATATTTGTCAGGGACTTGTTTCCTGCTTATTTTGAAAAAAAAAAATGGTGTTGTGGGGGCTCGAACCATGAATGCCTGCTCTGCAGCCAACATCTCTACCACTACGCTATTGCTTCCTGGCTTATTTTGCATATTTAGTTCTTCTATGCTTTCCCACTGACTGCTAACTGTAGCTGCGCTATGGGAACGCCCGCGCAAATGAGCGCACTCACGGTTAAACATCTTTACAATTTAAAAAAAATATAACATGTTCATTTATATATCTTTTATGTTCATAGTCTGTGGGGGCATGTGTTGTGTTGTGTTTATTCACATTTCCGTGGACTCTGTTGTGGGTGTTTACTTTGGGCACTTTTACACTTCTGGGGGCATGTCCACTTGCAGGGCTCAGCCTACGGACACTCCCCCTACTGTCTTACACGGACCGTGTTAGACTTAGGTGTGATTCAGCATGCTCTCATGAATATGCAAAGCATGCTGACATCACTCCGTTTAACTGCAGCCTCCGTGTAAGAGTTATAACTCTTACACGGAGGCTTCGTGAATCCTGGGGATTATCATTTAAGACTTTTTATCGCTTGAAGTTTTTATGCATGCTAATTTTACTTGCTGATTTTGATTGGCTAATACTTAGCACATGATTGATTAGCAGTTTTTCTAAGTGAGGTTCAATATTTTTTTTAACAGTTCTGATGAAGTTCATTGTTGCTGTAGAACAAAAGAGCTCAACTGCTTTTGGAATAAAACACATTTCCTTGTGAAGATAACTGGAGAAATTCCTTTGGTTATTTTAATTGATTATTAAATAATTACTATTAGAACAATCAGTGTTTTGTTATTAACTATATAGACAATCCACTAATGATGTCAAGTGCCATACCACTCATATGCTTTACTGTTCTTAAACTGGTCTGAAAAGCACATGCCTCAAAGAAGGACAGATCATGTCATCATCAATATTATTTTTTTTTATATTTCTTCTTTATTACCTGATGGGCTACGGATAGCTGAGAAATACTTGCTCACCTGTCTAGCATTTATTATACAGTAATTGTTGACTTTTAGGGGACCTATAGTTGGGATAGTTGTATGTGAGAACTGACCAACTTCTAATATATCTTTTATTTGTCCTTTACAAATTTGTTCTTAAACCTAGCCTCAGTAGTGGTCGTTTAATTTTTGAGTGATTGCATTTAATCTTATGCTGTACCTTGTAGGATGCTTTTGTAAATTCAATTACATTTTTTTCACCTTATAAAGTTTAATTAGACTATGATCCTACTGTGTTGATATGAGATACTGCCAGCCATGCTAGGAGAAATAGGGAAGTGGATTTGTAACATATTCCAGCACAGCTACCTGGAATTTTTGTAAAGAATAATTTATCAAACTGATTTGTACAGATGCTTGTATTGGAAAATGCATCTGTGAGGTTTGCTTGTGTTAAAATGTAATAGTGTGCCTAGCTGGAAAGCAAAGAAATGTACATGCATTATAGTAACTGAATTAAATGCATATATTTCAACAGTGGAGCAGAGGTTAATCATAATCCAATTGCAGCAAACTTTAAAAAAAAATCTGAAATTAAATTCCATTATAGGTTAAGCCATAAATATGTTATCCCACAGTTTTGAAGGGAGCCAGAGATGCAATGCCTGTGCTAGAGAAGAGGTTGTAGCTCCTGTCAGAAGAGTGGAATAGTTTTATGGTTTAAAACTCCCAGAAGATCTGAGCAAAGCTCTGTTAACACATAGGTGCTAAAATTCTGTCAGCTTCTAGTGTTAGTGATAGTATAGGAACCAGAAGTTAGATGACTACATGTGATGTCATTGTGTAATCAACTTTGAAATAATATTTAGAGATTATATTGAGAAGTCTCTTAGTCAGACTGTGCAGTCTGTTCTTGGAAACCTGACTTGAAAGACCCTCACCCACATCATCTTGCCGTGTGGTAGTAAGTAATGTAACAGGAAACAGTAATTATTTTAGATTACTCAGGAGTAGATAGTGAGACTAGCTGAATACTGTTTTTCTATAACAGTGTGAAACTTTCCATCGGTGTTATTTTTAATATTCCCTGTGACTGAAACTCTTGATTACTGCAAACAGATATTTATTTTCAGGGTCTTTTACTATTTATTATTAAATATATTTAAACTTTTCACTGTGACTGATACTTTTTTTTTTCTTTTTTTTTTTTAGAGAATATTTAAGCTTTGTGAGTATTTGCACACAGTTATGTGGTGATAGCTGTGGTGATAGCTGTGGCCACTCCTGAAAGCCTTGCTTTTTGGTCAGCATTACCATTTGTATTAATATTAACTTCATTCCATATGACTGTATACCCTTTTAAGAACCTTACAGTAACAGACTAGTGGCAGTGATAACTACCTTATAGTCTGGGCAAAAGGGGGCACAGTGGATAATCTGTGCCAGCCTTTCCAAGTGTGTGTGTGTGTGTGTGTGTGTGTGTGTGTGTGTGTGTGTGTGTGTGTGTGTGTGTGTGTGTGTGTGTGTGTGTGTATGGAAATTAAATCTCAAAGATTGTGTGTGTCAGCTACTTGGGGTATGGACACGAACCACTGGTTTCACAGAGAGGGTGCTGGAAGACTTGGCCTGGACACTCAGCTGACTACCTAACCCTACAGCTGTAACAGTGGGGGTCTTACTGGAGACCTGGAGGGAGACAGATAAAGAAATCCAGGCCCAGGACTGACTGTGTTTCCTGTGTGCTTTTAAGGGAAATTGGGCTTGATGCAGACAGGTCTGCATCTGGAAATACTGAGTGCATCCATTTGTATGCCAAGTGAATGTCCCTCTCCAGTGCCAGTAGTGAGGATTCAGGCTCCTTGATTACTGGCCCAGCATGGAGACATCAAATATTAGTGAGCAGTATTGTGAATATTGAACTTCTGTAGCCTGTAAACAGTTGTCATTAAAGGCGTGCATTCTCTCAGCAGCCACATTGTGAACATTCAGTTTCATATCACAACAAGGCCAAACACTGGGAATTAGAATCAGCAGAGAGACTATGGCATTTGGAGGCTGAAGAAAATGAGAAGCAGCAAAAACATAAGAGGGAGATGTTGACTCTTCACCAGGGTCATGGAGGTAATGGGGAAGGGAATAACTGAACCTCAGAAGCAATAAAGGTCAGTAAATGTCTTACACAATTTACAGAGGATGATAATTTGTATAGTTTTATTCATGTATTTGAAAGGGTATGTAAACAGTATAATGCTGAGACTAAGGGTTCTGGGTACAGTTCCTGACCCCCATCCATGGTAAAGGTGTAACTGCTGTTTTTAAATTGTCTGATATTAATTGTTTAAACTATGAAAAAGTCAAATGTGGTTTACTAAAATGTTTTAAGACCATGCCTGAAGCTTCTGTAAAGTTTAGTGAGCATAGACGGAAGGCAGACGAAAGTGTGTGTGATTATATTGCTGAGTTAAGCACTTATTTTCATAGGTGGGTGGGTGAGTGAGTGTCAGGTCACCACTTTTGAAGGGGTGGCAGACCTTTTGATGAGAGAATAAGCCCTTAGCACTTTGCCTTAGGACATGAGAATCTGGTTGGCAGATCAAGAGTGCAACTCTGCAGATGAGTTGGGGGAAAAAGGGGATCTCTTCTTAGCAAGCATGGCATCACTGTACAGGAAAGGGATACTCAGTGCTGCAAAAGGATATAAGGGAACTCATGGTGGGCAACCTAAGCCACCCCAACAGAGTCTGCCAATAACAGGGGAAGCCACTAGTTCAGGTATGCAGCCAGGATCAAGGGTTAAATGTATTAAATGTAACCAGTGGGACATGTAGCATATAGATGTTCATGGAGACAAGGTGGGGAACAAAAGGTGGTGGAGCCAGCAAGTGAGAATAACAGTATGCCAGTGGTAAGTTGTCTGGAGACAACAGGGGTACCAAAATATCACAAGAGGTTATATCCTATCTTAGTGGATGGAAAACAGGCCACTGCTCAAACAGACACAACATCTGACATAACCATTGTGAAGCCTGCAATGGTTAAAGAGGAACAGTACTTGCTTGGGCAGTCCACTCCAGTCAGACCTTTAGGAGGATCCCATTCCAAATGCCTTTGGCTAGGTTTCACCTTGACTGGGAGGATGGAAAAGGAAGCAAGGAAGTAGGTGTGTTTGAGGATATCCCTGCAGATGTATTGTTAGGAAATTATTTTGATAATGCAGTACCTTGTGTGCATGCAGTTGCATGCAGTCAGGCTTGGAGACAGGTATGTGGGTCTGGTAGCCTGGAGGAGGCCCAGATAGACACCACACCTTAAACCAGGGCTAGTGGTGTGGCTATTTCATGGAGGGAGCTACCATGTAGCAGTGAACCTGAAGTTGAGCCACAGCTGCTGGTAGGTACCGATGTTCCCTTGCACAGAGTGACTGGAAGGGCAGAGGTGAGTGGTAGTATCTAGGCGGACAGTGAGGCACCACTGTCAGATGATACCAGACTTTCTATGAAAGGAGAGCTGGGAAGAGTCACAAAAGTAGAGCTGAGACAGGCTCAGCTCTCAGATACCCTTTTAAGAGCCTTATAGTAACTGACTGGTGGCAGTGATAACTATCTTATAGTCTGGGCAGAAGGGGGCATAGCACATAATCTTTGCCAGCCTCTTCTAAGTGTGTGTGTGTGTGTGTGTGTGTGTGTTTGTGAAAATTAAATCTCAAAGAGTGTGTGCGTCAGCTACTTGGGGCAGGTACATAAAACACTGGTTTCACAGAAAGGGGGCTGGAGGACTTGGCTTGGACACTCTGCTGAGGACCTAACCCTATAGCTGCACCAGTGGGGAGTCTTATTGGGGACCTGGAGGGAGACAGAAAATCCAGGCCCCCGGACTGAGTGTGTTTCCTGTGTGCTCTTAAGGGAAATTGTGCTTGATGTGGAAAGGTCTGCATCTGAAAATGCTGAGTGCATCCATTTGTATTCCAAGTATATGTCCCCCTTCAGTGTCAGTAGTGAGGATTCAGGCTCCTTGATTACTGGCCCAGCATGGGGACATCACACCCACCAAAACAGAAGTCTGTATTTTAATGAGTTAATATATTTTGGTTTAATGGTATCCTTTAAAACTGAAGAACAAAGAGTAAAGATTATCCCACTCTTGACTTACTTTATCAAACATTACAGTGCTATTTTAATGCACAATAGCAAGATCTTGTTTCAATAAACTATTATTCAGTTTACTATAATGATACGCATGTGTTATTTTCTTACATATTATAGATGATTTGGCACTTAATAGAAGAGCATTTTGGTCTGAACTACCAAAACACTCTGTAATTTTCAGATTATATATGATATCAGAACAGTTAATAAAAAAGCAAGATGTGCATAATAAATAACATGCACCAAAGAGTAATTTATTACCGAGAACCTACAGAAATCCAGTACAGGCTTATATGCAGTTTATACAAACTGACAACTAGGGCCCTGCATATTAAACCTGCATGACTGGATGGGTTGCCATATTATTTCTACAGGACTGATTTACTTTGCCTTTTTTGAGAAGGAGGTACAATATGAGAGTAAAGCGTAAACAGTGTTGTGACTCAGTTGCCTTTTAATTTCTCTATGATCACAAGAACTAAACCATCTGTTACAGGAAACAGGTCATTAACAAACCATAGCTTTAGTCTTCTGTGTTAACTGTCAGACTCAAAACCCTGGACTATAGGTTTACCTAGTGGTTTACATTTTTTTAACAAATAAAATAATTTAGTTTGCTACCAGTTTGAATAATGCCATGTCTGTGAACTGGTAGCATTGCAGTTCCCAGAATTTTGGTTTTACCTAAGCAGATCCACAGAAAATGCAGAGGCTATGGTAGGGGTATCAGACAGATAGGTATGAGTTTCTATAGTCATAAAATGAAAAATACGGAATAGGACAGATCTGACAGAATATAGAGCGCTTTAATAGATAACCAGCTTTCAAGAACAAAGAAATACATATACTCACAATGAGCCTTCCTGAAACTAACAGACCTTTCAACAATGTTTGCTTTTGAACTTGTTAGGGAAAAGAAGCACTTACGGGCCAATGAGGAAAAGCTTCATATTTTGATTAATGCATGAAACATTCTCTATCACAAACCTGCCCAAAAAAACATATATTTAAACATATATTAAAACATAGATTAGTTTTCGGAATAGTGCCAGCATCAGCACTAGAGAGAACAATTATCTCTACATTTGGAATTTAGCACCCAAAAAACAGAACCGCATTCCACACCAAGGCCTGGAGTGCTTAGTCATGAGCCTGGCAACCAATTAATTAATTAATCAATTAATTAATAACATATTGAGCACCCAAGAATCTCAAAAGGTCGAATGAGCCTAACAAAGCAGCTAAAAGCTATACACTAAAAACACAAACTGTATGGGCTCCCATCTTGTTTCAGTATCACTACCAGTATTCTGTTTCACACGATTCTACTTTAGTTCACTTTGATTCATTGTAGTTTACTTGATTTAAGTTTAATAATGAATTGACAATTCACTCGCCAATTAAATTAGCATTGAGTGACTCAATTAATGAAAAGCAGGACTACTCAACCAGTTAATCTATTTAACTACCAATCAATTACCTAATTAACTCAGTTTTTTAAATTATACAGGGGCAGGCATGTTTCATGGTAAAAGTATGTATTTCAACAAAATGACAGTTCTTTTCAGAACTCCCGCCTTAACAAAGCCACTCATTAGGCTGAAAAAATTAAAACAAAAGACTGTAATAACAAAACAGCTTTTTTTAGAGCTAATAAAACAGGAGTTTACGGCAAACAACAGCCACATCTACAACAACTAAACAGCTCTTTTCAGAGCTAAAAAGGGCAAAAAATATCAGCCACACACTGCCACAACAGCTCTTATAAGGGATTATTTCCCCATAAGTCCTCAACCCACAGAAGCAGAAACACCTCAGACAAAAGAGGGCATAATAAGCAGGAGGGTGCCCAAGAATGCAAAAAGTAAAAGGACAAACAAAATGGCTCCTTTCAGAGCTCACACCAGCCTTTATAAAGGCTTCAACATTTTTTGGACAGACGCAAAACAATGGCTTTCCTAAACAACAAAAACAACGGAGACCGTTAATAAAAAAGCATTGCGTTAGAATTGAAAATTATTTGTTCCTTCCCCTCGGACAGGCTGCACTCTAAGTAAGGGTCAACACCTTTTTTCTGAGTCTAGAAGTAATATGAAGTTGGAAATCTCAGATGTGTGCCATTATTTACAAACGTCAGTCCTCAATGGCTTGCAAGAAAAAAAAATCAAATTTTATGAGGAACAGACCAGAAATATGAGGCAAAAATCTGAACAGTTGAGAGGTATGGTAGCATTCTTGAGGCAGCTCAGTAAAGCATCCATGAAAGCTGACAAGGCACCAAAAAGTTCCTTTAAACAGATTGTACCCCACCTATGTATGGTCCTGAACAGCCATTACAAAATCTTAAAAGAGAATCTGTGCTTGGCAGTGAGGCACTGCAGAAAAGTCAAAATATGAATGAGAGAAACAAGTTACAAGTCCCAAGTGAGGAGCCTTGTTGCAATGTTTTGCACATATTGCAACCATTTGAGCACTCTGTCTTTAAGATATCTGGGCAAAAGTCATTGCAGTAGTCCAGACTAGAGATATACAGGGCTGCACAACATGCATATATCCTCTGATGGAATAAAGCACCTAAGACAGTTAATGTTTCTCAAATAGTTAAAGCATGAGCGAAAAGTACGGACATCTGGTCCAGAGATCACCGATTGCCAATAGTCATTCTGAGATTATATGCCTCGTATACAGATTCCATCTCAACCTATATAAGCAGTGGAGTGCCTAAGCACAGCATGAAAAGTTCATAAATGAATTCACCCAGTTTTCAGACCCCAAAATCATGTAGAAACACTGATCACCAGCACTTATGTCAAGCAGATATTTATATTTATATATTGTTTTTGTACATTTCATTAAATTTGGTAATTTGTTCCATAGCCCAGGAATAATGTTCATAGGTTCATACTAGGCTATCTGCCCTAGGGCATTTATAAGCCTAGCCAGAGTGTGGGTGGCTTTCGCCACCCCTTGGAATGAGAATACTGAGCCCATTTAGGGTTTAGTTTACTGTGCCTCTGTCTAGTAGTGACACAGAGATGACCCCCGGGGTAAACCTACGATCTCCCATCCACTCGTCAAGATTTCTCTTGAAGAGAGTCAGTGGGGGGCTCTGCCTAACATGGACTGGGATTCTGTTCCAGAGTGTAGGGAGCCTCTGGGTTATGAATCTGTCCCTCCAGCACGTCCTATTTATTTCTGTGTTGAGGTTCAAATCTCTCGCTCTCGTGGCTCTGGTGGATTTGGATTTTCTGAGGTGGAGCATGTCCATTAATTCCGGACTGGACATGGCCTTGTACGTCAGGCATAGATCGCCTCTGAGTAGGCGGTATGCGACTGAATAGATTTGGAGTTTCTTCAGCCGGGCAGCATATGACATATGTTTGAGAACCTTGATCCTCTTGGTGAGGTACTTTTGGGGTCTTTCTAACTGCTGCAGGTGTCGGGTAAGGTACATCCCAAATGGGGCATTGTACTCAATTATGGGCCTGATGAGGGAAGAGTATAGGGGCACAATGACCTCTCTTGATCTAGATGTGAATCCTTTCATGATAAGGTGGGTAATATAGAAGGTCTTCCTAACCACCTTGGTAATGTGAGTGTTAAATGAGAGGTTACTGTCAACTTGGGTCCCTAGGTCCCTGATTACTTCTTCCGTACTTAATGGATTACCACCTATGTGGTAATTTGTGGGTACTTTGTGTTTCCCAAAGGGTATGACTATACATTTTTTGGCGTTCAGTTTGAGGCCATGGCTCTGGCACCAGTTATCCATTTCTATGAGGCCTTTCTGAAGGATGCTTGTGTCCGCTGGAGTATCGATTATGGCGCCCAGTTTGCAGTCATCTGCGAACTTTGTTAGCCACAATCCTCCTATGTTTGCTTGCACCTCGGAAAAATAAATGCCGAACAAGAGGGGTCCCAGGACCGAGCCCTGTGGGACACCGCTTGTGACTGGCTTAGAGTCTGACATGGCTCCAGCAATTCTGACCTTGTGGGCTCTGTCCTTGAGCCAGTTTGCAACCCATCTTATGACATATGGGTTTACATTTAAGCTGGTGAGCTTGTCTATGATGCCTGAGTGGGGTATTGTGTCGAAGGCTTTTGCAAGATCAAGGTAGGCTGTGTGAACTGCCTTACCCTCATCAATGGCCTTAGTGACCATTTCAAAAAAGTCAACCAGGTTCAAAAGGCAGGATCTGCCCTTGACAAAGCCGAATTGGGTAGGATCCAGTGTCTGTAGGTCTCCAATGTCTTTGTTTATGAGTTCCATAATGATCCTCGCCATAGCTTTGCAGACCAGGCTCGTCAAGCTTATGGGGCGGTAATTTCCAGGGTCCGTAGAAGCACCTCTTTTGTGGAGTGGGACCACTGTTGCTGTACGCCATTCTTTGGGCACGTATCCTGTAGTAAGGCTAAGATTAAACAGCAGCCTTATGTGCAGGTTTAGTTCCTCTTGGAGTTCATGTAGCACGCAACCCGGGACACCGTCTGGTCCCATTGATGCTGTGTTTTTAGCTTTGGAGAGGGCGGCTCTCACCTGGGCATCTGAGATGTCAAGGAGGCTACACTCTGCTGGGATAGATATTTCTCCTTTTGGGGGGGGGGGGGGATTTGCACTGAACCTGTCTGCCAGTATGTTGGTAATGTCTGTGGGTTCGGTGTATTTTTTGTCATTTTGGACTAACTCTGAGCATATCTGGGAGTTTCCACCCAGGTTTCTAACATAACTAAAGAAGGCCTTGTGATTGTCTTTAGTGTCTTTTTACGATTTTTCTCTCAAAGTTGGCCTTGGATGATTTTATGAGTGATCATAGTTTTTTGCTAGTAATGATGAGAGATGCCTTCCCTTTTGGGGATTTTGTTCTGTCATGTAGTAGCTTCCTCCTCCTGTTGTAAAGCTTGTTTATGGCTGGGGTCCACCAGACAGGATGCCTGCCTTTGGGGGAATGGGTCTTGGTTTTATTTGGGATTGCATGATCCATGCATTCTTGAAGGTGTCCGTAGAAAGCTTTTATAAAGGATTCAGTGGTGTGGGCTGTGGTTTTCCCTGGCCCAGAGGCCTTGAAGGATACCACTTCAGTCTTAAGAAGTGTGAAGTCAGCTTTTGAGAAATTCTTCACTGTGGTCTTTTGTGTTGGGGGTGGAGGTGGGATGTGGATTTCCAGTGAGATTAATTTATGGTCTGATCTCACCAATGAGGGGTATACTTCCGGTGTGGAGCATTGTGTCCCCATGTTTGTGATGATCAGGTCTAGTATATTATCTCCTCTTGTGGGAGTGGTGACTAGTTGTTCCATTGCATTTGAGTTTATGAATTCTAGGAACCTTTGGGCTAGGGTGTTGGGGCTTGAGTAATGCTCCCAGTCTATGTTTGGGTAGTTGAAGTCTCCCAATATGATGGTATTTGTAGAGACATTCATACTCTCCAGTGTCTTCAGGAAGGCTGAGTGGGGTTCCTGAGTTTGAGAGGGTGGTCTGTAGCCTGCTACAAACTGTAGGGCAGTTTTGCCTATGGTTAGTTGCACCTGGATGGTCTCCGATGCTTTGTGCGTTGCCACTAACCTGGAGGTGTGGGTATCTTTGATGAATATGGATACTCCCCCTCCTTTTGTGGTTCGGTCCAAGTTTTGAGGCTGAAAAGCATGATATGAGGTATAACCTGGTAGTGCTGGGGTGCTCTCAGGAGCCTTAAACCAGGTTTCAGTCACTGCACAGACATCGATGTTCTCCATACTGAGGAGGGCTTCGAAAGCATGCATCTTGAGGTTTAGACTTCTGGTGTTGAGCAGCATTACCCTTAGTTTTTTTCCACTTGTGTTTTCTAGGGAGGTGGGTTTGTATTTTGAGCCTTGCCTAAAAAAGGCACTATGGGGGTGGCAAGAGCCTTGGCCAATATCCGGAAGCCCAGGGGTGACAGGTGCAAGCTGTCCCTTGTGAAGCAGCGTGGCTGGTCAAGCATGTCATCCCAAGCAGACAGACATTGAATCCCCTTAGAATGACACCAGTTATTGAGCCAATTGTTAAAGCTGATCATTTTGTCTTTGTACTGTGGCATCATTCTTGGTGAGGGTAAGATGCTGCTCAGGGTCAGGGTCATACCGGCCTGGGCTACATAATCAGAGAGCTCCTCTATGTCTCTTTTCATGTAGTCCAGGAAGGTATGTCTCAGGTCATTCACACCAGCATGGACAATGACTGAGTCATATTTGTACTTGCTTTGGAGTGACCTGAGTGCTTGTGTTATGTGGTGGATTCTAGCGCCCGACAGGCAGCTTACTGTAACCTTTTTCTTGTTCAGTCTGGTGAGCGGGACATCAGTGTGTCTGACTATGGAGTCACCTATTACAAGTGTATCAGGCATGTTGTTTGGCCTTAAGGGCTGTGACTGTTTGGCACACTGACTTTGTGAACTATGTGTTGCATGTGCTGTGTTTTGAGGTAGTGGTTGCTTGGATGTCTGCTTTGGAGGCCTCTGTTGTATTGGTAGATTTTTAATTAAAGCCTCTGAGTATGTTTTTGTGTGTTTATGGGTTTGGTTTGCAGTTGTGATAGGTCTATGTGAGACTGGGTTTGTGGTGAGTGTGGTTACCTTCTCCTCCTGTCTGGTTTTGCCAGTACTGAGTCGAGAGAGCTCAGCCTCCAGTTTGGCTATATAGTCACATCTCTCACATATATTTGTATTTGCTGGTAGGAGGAGAGGGTTGTCTGTGTACATGAGGTAGTTGTAACATTGCCTCAAGATTCCCAGATTCACCAGCTGAACTGGAAAGGATGCCAGTAATTGACCCTTCGACATGCTAGAATAGTGTAAGGGATTGCTGTGCAACTGAGTCAGAAGGGACCTATAGGGAAATGGGTATTCAAGGGGATTGTAGGTGGATGTAGTGCTTTCTTTTTGTTTAAGAGTGCTTTACCTGTGTAAAAATGCTTTAGGAGCAAGTGCTGGGCTTTTTAGATAGAGAATAGACTGTTTAGATTGAAAGTAGAGCAGTTCTAAGGGAAAAACTGAAGAGTAGACTTCGCGGAGCCAGAAATAGTTTAAACTAGTTTAACCGGCGCTGCCCGATGCTGCGCTATGAGCAACTTCACGCTAAAGCGGATTTTTAAGCAGGGAACTTCAAAGAGATAGAAATGGCCCAAAACGGCCAATTACTACAAGATTCTTGTGCTGAGGTCATTCCTTCAGGGACAGATAGGCTGCTCAAGGCTCCCCACTCCCACTGGTGAGCAAAGAAACTTCCTTCTATCCAAGTAAGGTAATGGGCAACACAGGAACTATCCCAAAGTCCAGAATACAGCAAAGCCTGTATAGGGGATTATTCTAGCCAGGGAAAGGCGGGAAACAAGGATATTTTATTTATTTTTTTTTTTTTCAAGAAGGCAACAGGAAAATGCAGAAAAACAACAGTATATTAAATGCACAGGCTAGCGCACTTGAGTGGGCAGCCTCAACAGTTAAATTAAACAAACAAGCTTTAACTTAAGTGAAGGTAATAAAAAACGCTAAATACAGTTAAATTAGAAGTTTAACTTCGTTTTCAGCAAGAAAGGAAGGTCGCACAGGTAGAAACAGCAAAAATATACTTATATCTTGAAAGTAGTCACTTTTTTCGATTCTCTGCTGCTAGCACCACTCTGCAGGACCACGAGGAGCTGTTGCTGAGTAGTATAAGCGAAAAAAACGCTCACAGGTATGTAATACATATATATACATATATGTGTAATACATATATCTCTTTTATTGGTCAAATTACATAGTAGTATCATATTTACAGGCTGATTTTGCAATACTATTGCAGAATTAAATAATTCCAGGCCCATCATAACCTGTACTGTATCAGAATTAATTTCTTTGAATCCCAGAGTTTACCCCAAGCAAAATAAAGGCGCAAGTAAGTCAATTTCCTAAAACATTTCACCTTATGCTTTTTGAGTCATCTTTTTGAATCTTCTTTGTACTAATTCCAAAGGTTTTGTTTCAGCTAAGCTGTTAATTACATAATCCAATACTATTCTAATAAATAATATATAGTCCAATAGAGTGATTAGGGTCCCTACTTGTCATAGTTGCAAAAAGGAGACCAGCTTGTTTCATGGCTCATCTTTACATGGTCTGCACATAACTTAAATGACAGCCTGTCAGAAATCATAATTCCTATATCAGTTATACAATTTATTGAAGATCTGTCACATATAATGTTATGCCATATTTTTGGCTCTTTTCCAAAGAAAGGTCATATATGAAAGGTTACACAAGAAATTAGAAAACAATTTGAATATATATATATATATATATATATATATATATATATATATATATATATATATATATAAAGTGGTAATATACCTTATGTACATTGGTTTAGAAGTGTTCCCTAGTAGGATACAGGCTAAATTAGGCATGTAGTTTAAGTTTCTGGAGGTTAGGTGATCTGCTAGGGATTGGATTGTTTAGGTGAAAAAGTTATTATAAGCGCTAGCTATGGTCTCTAGGGAACTGTGGGTATGGTTAGCCAGGGTTGGGGTGGTAGAATGTCCTGGATTAAGTAGTTGATATAAGCCTGCCCAGAACCTTTGGGGGTTATTTTGGTGTTTTTGTAGGAGATTATGGTAGAAGTTTTTTTTATCCAGTAAAATAGATTTTTTTGTGTCATTCCTGAGGTGACGATATTTTAGATGGTCAAGTGGGGCTTTGGTTGTTCTCCAGCTGGCGCAGGCTCTGTTTCTGGTTTTGATTTTAGATTTGGTATCTTTTGTGAACCATGGTGCTGTGTTTGATCTAGATTTTATTGTACGTGCTGGAGCATGGGAATTAAGGATACTTAGGAATTTAGTGTTAAAGTGAGCTACAGCCTCTTCTAATGGTAGATTTTTTAGTTTTGACCAGTCAACTGTTCATTTAGGAATATTGCAGTGTCAAGGTTTTTTCTGTTTCTCATGGTTTTGTATTTGGTCTGGTGAGGGTTTTCTACCTTATGTTTTATGATATAGGTTAGAAAATGGTCGCTAAGGTTTGTCAGGGAGACTGTCAGCAGTATACAGTTGGGATTGGTTGTTAACTAGGATCCAGTCCAGGATACTTTCCCTGTTGATTGGTTTGTTTATCCTAGTGGGAGAGGTTATGGTCTGTTTAAACCCAGATAAGTTTATAGGTGTGAGGGGGGGTTCAGAGGAGCAGGGGTGCCAGTCAGTGTTAAAGTCACCAAGAACTATGGTTTCTCGGGGATAAGTAGTGGATAACCAGTACAGGATATCCTCTAGGGTATTTAAGTTGTTGCCTGATAGAATGTATCCACAGACAATGTTTAAACATTTGTACTGGTTAATCTGTAATTTGGTTATGAGGAGTTCAGCATTGTTGAATTGGGGTGATTGAATGATGTCTCTATTAACAGTTAAAGTGTTTTTATAAAGGACTGCTATCCCGCCTCCTTTCCTAGTAGCACGGTCTAACCGGTGTATATTATATCCTGGGGGTAGTATCTCATTGTAGGTAGTACTAGGTTTTAGCCAGGTTTCCGTAAGACACAATGTCTGGGGAGTAGGTTGCTAGGAGGGTGTGTAGGTTGGGACTCTTATTGTTAATACTTATAATATTTAGGTAAAAAGCTAGGAGGGAACTAGTGGGAGTAAAAAGGGGTAGCTTGACTGTGGGGGTTGTGGTAGGGGAGTGGAGGTTATTGGGTGTGGGTGGGCCAGGGTTGGATGAATATCCCTGCGTGTTATAAGGTTATAGTGACAGGATATTCTAAGCTTTAGGTGTTTATTAGTTTTATATAGTCTTTGTCTTTAGGATTGTGTTTTGTAGTTTTACAGAGGTGATACATTATTGAGGGTCGTATATTTGGTTTGCTGGGAATGGCACAGTGTTTGGTATTGTGCATAGTCATGGGTGTCTGTTTGACCTTGTGGGTAGTAAATACCATGGTCAAGTATTTGTAGGCAGTAATATGGTAAAATAGAAACAGTATAGGCATTAGGGTAATTAGTATTTTTTTTACTTGTTTGCATTTTGTTAGGGGGTGTGAGCCAAATTTGATGGTTGATTGTGATAACGGTGTGGAAGAATGAAAGAGAAGAAAAATGGGTGTGGGAGGAGGGCTGTTCAATGACTGGATCTTAGTATGAGGGGAGTGGCTGAGCATGGTTTAAATGTAGGAGTAGTGGGGGCGGGTGAGAATTGGGGTCAGGTAGGGGAGCAGAGTGAGCCTGAGTGCAGCAAGGGCGAGCGGAGCAGGGCTAACTCTGACTCCAAGTATTTCCCAGGCTTATGGTATGTTAAGATAACATTTTGGCTGTATTTAGATTTGTTTCTAATTACACCAAATTTTTAAGCTATTTTTAATCTATAGGTTATACACTTGCAGGATAAAATAATAGCTGCAGGGTATAATTTTCTGGGCTATGTGAGGGAGTGCAGGGTGAAATTACTGTTGTAGTAGTTTAACCTGTTTGAGGAAAAATGGGGGTGGGGAAGACAGTAGGAGTGGTTAGAGGGGGACCTTGATTGACTCAAGACACCACACCAGAGGTAAGTTTAATGTAAGGGCCTAATACCTGCACTCAGCACAATGTTATTTATGTTTAGCAGGAAAGACAGACCAACAATATACACTTTTGAGGATTTTTACAAGAGTTACTTGTTCAATGTCTGACAAGTAAAACTTTGATACAGGAAATCTATGTTTGTGTAGAAAGCCAGAAAGGTACAAGGTATACCTGTAAAAATTGGGGTCAGAGGCACGAATGTAAGAGTCACTGTACTTTAGTTACAGGGGAAGGAGGTAAACACTCAAGTAGAAAAGAGCCCTATGCTTCACCAAAATAGTGACATATAAGGCAGTTGAGTGGCATGGGAGGGTTGCAATGCCTTGCACTGCTTTTATGTATTCATTTTATCACAATGAGACATCTGAAGGGTCAAGAAGTATGAGAAAGTATCTGTAATTGCTGGACACAAGGTGTGTATGTGTGTGTTTGTCTGTGTAAGTGTTAACTTCAAAACATGGCACAGATCCAAACAAGAATCAACAAACCAACAACAAGCTCTACTAAAAATTAGGCACAAGGAGTCTCGGATGCAGGTTTAACTTAGTGCTTTCATTGTTTTAATAAAACAAAATCTTCAGATTTAAAATCTAGAACCACTCACCATGATTTAAAATAAGTACTCAGGAAATAACAAGACCATATTCAACCAATCGTGTGATGCTTGACCAAACTAAATCTTGTTAAAGCTACAACATTTAAAATAGTGATTTTAGGTTTTAACTCTGAAGAAGTTCTTGTTTTATTAAAAGAACGAAAGTGTGTGTGTGTGTGTGTGTGTGTGTGTGTGTGTGTGTGTGTGTGTGTGTGTGTGTGTGTGTGTGTGTGTGTGTGTGTGTGTGTGTGTGTGTGTGTGTGTGTGTGTGTGTGTGTGTGTGTGTGTGTGTGTGTGTGTGTGTGTGTGTGTGTGTGTGTGTGTGTGTGTGTGTGTACATTAAATACTTACACAACTTCTGTTTCAGATGTAACTACTTCTTCCAACAATTATATATGCTGCTGAAAATTTGAAATATTAGAAGGAGGAAATATTTTTCAAGAAATATATTTAAAAAAAATCTATTTTCTAATAAAAAACAAATACAAAACAATTTAACAGATATCCCATAATCTAAACATGGTAATGCACAACAGGTGGGGGTTATTGGGAAAATAATGGCACTTTCAGTGGTGAAAAGGCCCAATGTCACTTATTTTCCTTCTTGGGCATTAATGCTTGCTTAATGACAGAATGGGATTATGAATCCAACAAGAAAAATTATTTAACAGTTTTGTTAATAATAGAACCAACCAGTCTTAAGGGAGGAATCATGACGTAAATGTTGTTAATAACAGGAAGAAGAGCCAAGAATATACTATAAGCCTGGCCAAATCAAGCTACATAAAGAAAATCATTACACCTTCATGAAATAAGGTACATGAATGGCATGCTATGACAGGTGCATGAGGCATAAATGGCATGCTATAACCCCATCCTTAGAATTAAACAAAAAAGGAAAAGCAAGCAGATGATGATGCAGAGATCATCTGCGAATAGAGACTACCATGCTATCCCCCAACAAAGGTCGTCTAAAGGTTTAATATTGAAATTTTGACAGTATCCAAATAAACTTTAGATGGCTTACAAAGATCATCCCTTGGATTCATTAACATGTAGGGTCTGAGCTAAACCTCTATGATTTAAGCATGTGAGCCAGATGAACAGCAGTGTTAATTGAATATGTATGCTGCGCATCACGCCTACTTATCTGCAAGCACCCTTTCATGACCAGCAATAGTGCTCGTGGCCATGGAAAGGTGCTTGCAAACACAAGCACAGAATGTAAACAAAAAGAGCTAAGATACGAGTATGTGGTGTAGCCCTGAAATATTAAGAGCAAGTACAGTGAAAGAATACTGAGGGAGGGGAAGTGAAAATCGGGGAACTGTACACAAGTAATAATCGTTTGTACTGCATAATTAGTATGAAAGGGGAAATGGATCAGGTGTACTCCTGACATTGCACAGGCAAATGTGCTGAAGTGTCAAAGAAATATTTCTAACATAAATCCTGCAATACTGATGTAATGATAATTAATGTCAATGAGAATGCTCGAGTTATGCAAATAAATAAAAATGGATGTGATAGGGATATAAAGCTGCAGTGTGTAACAAAGGGGAGGTAAAATGTGATATACATGTTAATAAAATGCTGAGTTGAAAATATTTTTCAAGAACAGAAGATACATTACAAGTTGAATGCATAGACTGTAGCTATTGCATATGTCATGTATATACAGAGAATTTATCTTTGCAAACCAACACCACTGCATTCTTTACCTCAGCATGTATACATAAGAATAAATGGACCTTACAGTTGCAATGTCAGGTATACCATAAATGGGCATGTTTTTGCAAAGAAATGTTAGTGGCACCCATAGGAAAGGGATTTATCACTAACAAACAGGTAATAGACAAGCAAGTGTTATATATACATGTAAATGCTAAAAGGTAATCAATAAAATACAACATACATAACTGACAAATAACAGATCAGATGACATGTCATGATTTCAAGTTTTCCATCGCTGACTTGCAAACATTTCAGACATTGTTATACTGGGCATACTCACATGGAATTACAAGGAACAGTAGCATAACAGCAATTCAATAGAACTAACACACAAGAAAGTGTTGTTACAAAGGACCAATTACAGTTTCTGATGGTCAGGCAGCATGCCATACACTAAGAAATGTTTATGGAAGCCCTCATGTGCCATTAAGCTGTATACTGCAATGAAAAAACTATAGTAACAAAAAAATGTCCAGATGAAGAGACACAATACATAGCATAATTATTTTGGGAATAAGTAACTCCTGTGAGCAATGAATGAGATAAACATTTGCATTGTGTTATTTTTGAACACATGCCAGGACAGACATCAGAGAGATGCATACCCAATCATGGACGCCACAGACACATGTATATCTGTTATATCATGAAGAACACTCTTGAAGGGCATACAGCACTTTCCAATCATAAAAGGTATGGATGTCATACCTTGTAGGGCAAGGCCTGAAAAAGGTGGCCCTCTGCCATAATTATTGTCTATGTGTAAGCCACTGCTGTCTGGCAGACAGACAGATGCCACCAGAATCAAACCCCTGCTGATTATACTAGGCTGTCTCCAGGCCTCTGTAATGATTGTATGTGCCACATCAAATAGCGATAGAAGCTGTCACAAATAACTGAAATCAACGTGTGCATTAAGAAGACAGTTATGAATATAATATGAACAATTAGATTTAGTCAGAATGCTGGAAAGGAGCTACACATTACTGTCCATACAACAGTGAGCAGTACAATATCATTGCTTCTTTGAGAAAGAAGCCATTTCCTTCATGTATTACACACACTGTCCAGGAATTAAAGCAAAGTCTATGTAAGTATGCTAAACAAGACAATACTCAATGCACACGCCACAAGAGCACTCACAACACAATGTACCCAGAATAAGCATTTCACTCCCATACAATCACAATCCATAGTGCTATATCATTGTCCGACATAAAATGGATAAGGATAACTAGATACAGTGGAGTTCATGTATTGCCAGTACATTTATATAATGTTGCCCTTTCAGGAATTGAACAGTGAACTGGTTAATGATGTGTGGATGAACCACAAGTGCCTCACTGGAAGTCTTACTCCACTTATGCTAACTTATTTACATCATATGTATGTGCTGTAAATATTATCTTTGAAATAAAAGGGATGGTGGAAGCCCCTCCCACTGTAAATGTACACATTATAGTTATGGTGGATGCCATTCATGCATTATAGTACAAGGCCTAACAATTCTATCAGTCACTCAGTGAGGATGTTGAACACCTGAGCAAGTCACCCATTACTGACATCAATTCATGCTGTCCTGCTTTATCAAGTAGGTCCTACTGCTGCCTGAATGCACTCTTTTCCTCACGATCACAACCCTGATTATGAATACTGCCCTATCATTAGGCTGGAGTCTGATTGCCATAAGTCTACCAGTAATTTGGAGAACATCCCTCACCATCTTCTGAAGCCTCTCACTCACCACAATTCTCACACTATTTCTAACCTGTCTAATAATCTGGATCCCACGTCCAGTGGCTTTGCTGAACTGCTTTTCTACATTTTCTCTACATACATGAGATGTCCAGCCTCCTCCTTACCATCATGTCATCTAATTCCAAGCTGTGTCCTGTCAGTGAACCTACACCGAGTGTAACCAATTCTTAGTTCATCTTTTGCAGGTTGATTGGCGGGTTGATTGGTTTTATGTCCAGCTTTCACTCAACAGAGCTATCCCAGATAACTCAAGCTGGGCAACTGGATACTGGCCAGCCAGTACTTATTGATACAGGGCTGCTGTGCTTTATGGTGGGGTCACACTGGCTAATAGGGTCACATACACCCTACCCACCATTAGTGTGTGTCCCTGGTGTAGGTCAGAGTAGGCAGGTCCTCAACCTACTTATCACCAGCAAATACCCATGCCCATTTGCTGACATTAGTTTACACAACCAAATCACCTAGAACCATATTTTACATTGTCAAGTGGCTAGCCTTGCTACAGAGCACAATCTGTGGTCCATGTTCTCCTATCTTGAGGATACTGCATACCACAGTAGATGCCCAAAGCAGTTGGTCTATACAACTCTTCCCCTATAGGGTACCATGTAGAGTATGTGCTTCTGTCAACAGCTCCATTTTTGGGTGAGTTTGAAATGGTAACACTCAGCATGTTTTTCAAAGGTGGGAGAAACCCCACAGAGATGCAGGGAGAACATGTAAACTCCAAACAGGCATTGACTGGAGGTCAGGATTAAACCTTGTACCTTATGCATGGGAAGCAAAATGGCATTTAAAGTGTGACAGTTTACTTTAGAAAGTATAACCTCCTCAGTGTGTTGCACCAGGAGGACAGCCAGAGAATATAATTTCATAATTGTGTGCTCTTATTACTGACTCCAATCCACGTGTCATTTTAAAAAATGTAAACGTATCCCTGACTTAACAAATATTTGGATCTCTTTCCCTCTAAAACCATTAAATAGATATTTTTTCAATCTTCGGAACTCTTATTATTGGAGACAGTGGAGACATAGTATGGCCTAAATAAGCCATTGTTTCTCCAAGTAATGTTGTTGTTATAAATTGCGGCTTTTCCCAGTTAGGGGTGGCCACAGCGGAACTCCGGTCCACTAATGATTGGCAGTAGATTTTTACGTACCGTGTTGCCAGCCCTGACGCACAACCTTCAACGAAGGTACGCCTATTCATGCATGTCTCCATACAGAAGACGTTTTAGCTGAGAATCGAACAGGACATCTTACTGTGAGGCAACAACGCTACCACAGCACCACCACCGCAGTTGTTTCTCCAAGTACTGTATTGTAAAATCATATTCAGTAGAGTACAAAGAGTATACCTAGCTACATTCTTGTTTTACAAAGACGTTGTGGTTGTGAAAGTGTGACAATGGGAAGCTGGAGTCATCTCACACTTTAAAATGCTTTTCCAGAGTAGAAGTTTATTCAGTAGAGCAATGTTAGAGTACATATTCACCTAATTGTAAACACTTCCACTAACACACAAGTTCCCCATATTGAGCTTCAGACCTCTCACCTATCTAGTTACACAATGTAGAGGCCACTGTATTACTTGTAAGCACCACAGGAAGATGTCTGGCTCTTAAGAGGAGAGTGCAGTTTTGTCAGGATGACCTCATCAGTGTGTTTGAGAGGAAGTTTCTGTAAAAAGGGATATAAAGGCTGTGTGAAGAGTTAAATGTAGTCTCCTCAGAGGAAGTGGATACAGCACAAAACATTACACACGCGCGTGTTTCCCATGTTGAACACTAAACCTCCTACCTATCTAGTTACACAATATAGACAACACTGAAGTAGTCAAAAACACCACAAGAGAAATCTGAGTCTTTACACAGAGAGAGGGCAGTTTTATCAGCATGACTTCATCAGTGTGCTTCAGAGAGAGTGTTTCTGTAAAAAGTGATACAAGGGCTGTGTGAAGAGTTAAATGCAATCTCCTCAGGGGAAGCAGATACAGCACAAAGCATTATGCTCACACACACAAACAAGTTTCCCATGTTAAGCACTGAACCGTCTACCTATCTAGTTGCACAATCTAGAGATCACTGCATTATTTGGAAATGCTACAAGAGAAGACTGGCTCTAATGATGTGAAGTAACACATCTGCAGTTCTTGAAAATCCACTGTTTGGAACAAATGGTACTGTGTATCACAAGTTATGCCACAAATGAATGTGTGTGACAGGACAAAGTGATATCACTATGATTGTCCATGCAATTGCATACTTCTCTGCTAACATTTTTTAAATATGATCCTTCAAGTGCATTGCATTACTTTGAGGGGCACTGACATGTTTCACATCATAGGAAGCTATAAGAACTTCACTGTTGCAAACTAGTTGATTATCAATTAAACTTTCCTACAACTTCATGGTGGGAGGATTGCATACTTGTATTGTCTCATACTTGCACTAAATGCATTGACAAAACAAACAGCCAGACAAAAACCAGTGCACTGCAGAATAGCATTGATGGATTATGCGAGAATAAGTTTAACCAAACGTGAAACACAGCTGCAGCAAGTGCAAGCACTATAGAGCAGACATACAATAAACAACTAAATTGAGTCAACATCTTTCAGAAATCAAGATAACCTGCTAACACAATTAATATACACATAAAACATGCAACTTAAGACAATAATTACTTGATTTTCTTTATGTTATTCTTTGAGCGCAGCACAGACAAGCTGAATTGTGCTGCTGATGGCATACCATATAGGAAGTCATTTTTTTATTTTAACATTTGCTTACTGGGAAAGTCAGACAGGGGCAGAGCCCATTTTCAGCAGAGGGCTGGGAAGAAATGCTCCAGACATATCTTTGGACTGTGATAGGAAGCCAGAGCACCTGGAGGAAACCCAAACAAATGCAGACTCCACACAGAAGGCACCCCAGCTGAGAACTAAACCGGAGAACCTCTTGCTGTGAGGTGACAATCCTAACCGCTACACCACTGCACTGCCCATAAATCATACTTCGAATAGTTCACATTTGCAGCAGATTTCAATAGTTCACATTTGACAGCAGATTTCAACAAACCTGAATGTATGTATTCATGTTCATTACTATATTGACCACTATAATCTGTACACCCAAATCTTCAGCTTTTTAAAAAGTACATTAAACTGAGTAAACATAGCTAAGCATGGGGTGTGAAGTGCAACTTGAGTAATGCAGCTGAAGGCAATAAAATCGCAAGGTATTGCCATAAATCATGTACTTCCATTTAGCCTTATTTGCATCTATTGCCTGGTGCCAGACATTGTGCAAATCCAGAGGTGGAAGAATAATGACACAGAAGGGATAAGACATCACCAGGGTGGGATGGAGACACAAACAATGTAGCTTATGATAGAAGGATAATGTTGGCTCATAGCAATACATAGCCAACAGATACACACAAAATAGTTACCAAAAACAGTCAGTAACAGTTAACGGCTGTATTAGAACCCTTTAAATTAGTAAAAAAAGCTATCTATGTGAGCATTATTTCATCATGCCACAAAGGAATTATAACTTTACAGCATTCAAGTAACACAAGTGAAGTACAGTGATAACTTACAAAAATAAAACAGGTGATGAGACAGACAGACAGAGAGATGCAACACTTTGTTGTGTGGGACATATAGGACTATTTGTATGGTATTTCAGTTTCTTATTAAATCATTATTACTCTGTCATTCTCTGTACTATAGGGACAAATAAGGAATAGGAGAGCACAACAAACATGAAGATATAAGCTGGATAAGGTTAGCTTAAAACGTCTCCCTGTTGGGGCTGTAATGTTTTTGCAAATTATGTCTTGCTGCACTAATCAAATTTTTATTAGAAATGGGATTCTGACAACCTTTGTAAAAGGCATCTTTTAGCTGGATTGAACCCTTTATCACCCATTTTTTAACACAAACCTACTAACTACATTTGCATCTTGTGCCACAGACATAAGCAGGTGGGATGTATAATTTCTCCACTCAGTACTCTCCAGAGTGTGGAGGAAAGCATGGCACCAAGCGTGTTTGTGCACCTAAAGCAAAATAAACACAATTTTTCAATTTTTTTTCTTAAGTAGTAAACCATGTTTGCATGCTGCCAAGTGGAAAGTAAATGCAAATTAAAAAGAAAAAATAAATAAAATACATATTGTGAATAACTGCAATGTGATCCCTAAACAGGATGTGAACAATGCATCATGTGCCTTTTTTCTCTCAATTCAATTCACTTCACTTAAACCTTGTGCCACAGAGAAAGATACCTGACAGGTGAATTTTCTTCTCTGAGAACTATCCAGCATGCTGATGGCCAGGTAATGCCACCAGTCTTGCTTGAACTACATAAGTCAGCCTAAAAGTACAGTTTTGTACCTACCATAAATGTAGATGTTCGAGGATCCACATTGCTGCAGTCCTCTATCAGAATTGACTGCAGGGGATCCTAACCCCCCAACATCTAAATAGTGAGAAACTACAAGGAAGTACTCATGTCTCCAAACTGTTGCAGAATCCTCCTAAGAATTGGGTAGAGTGAGGGCAGGGAGGCTAGGTAAGCTGGCCAATGGCAAAATCTGCAAACAGCCTAATGCAAGCCTTCAAAGCAAAGCTGCCCTAGACCAAGGCTAGACTGGAAGTAGAAATTGCAGTGCAAAATGCTTAGAGAAAACTCCAAGAGGCCTCCAAATAGCTAAGAAGGTGATATTAGAAATGATGCTGCTGTTAGAAATCCATGCCTGCCAGTAGCTAAAGTGGAGCCCAAATCCCCCCCTGTTGAATCTCCTTGCCCCTAAATGCAATGAAAATGCAAATGCTAATCCCTCCACAAAATGATAGTTTTAACAAACACAAATGCAAGCCAAAGAAAACAAAAATAATAGTTTAAGACTGCCTAAAACTACCTCCTAAAAACCTATGTCAACAAATAATAACAACTGCTGAAACTGCCTAAAAATTTGCAAAAAAAATCTTTTCCCTTTAAATTGTCTGTAACATTTAGCAAGGCAAAAGAATAAATTGTTGCAAGCCAATAGAAAGTTTATAAAGTAAAAATGAGGAGGATTAGCACGTAATGATACCCTCTTCTTATGGAAAATCGGGTAAGGGTTCCATGCCATAAGGCCACCCCAGCCACCAGAAGACTGCAAGTAATAGCCAACACAGAAGCAGTAAAGAAGTCTTCCATGACAAGTATTTTTCAGCAGTAGCCAAGGGCTCAAAAAAGGGTAGAGAGAGTTTTTTTCCAACAAAAAATTGAGATCCCAGGGAAGAGGAGAGCTCGGGGGGTCCGACTTCTTGCCCCCCCTAAGATTTCATGCAGGAGTAGGAGCTGGAAAAACATGGGTGGGTCTCAATCATAGTGAGCTGAAATTGCTGCGCAGCATGAATTAATGGAAGAGAAGGACAAACCTTTTTCAACAACTCAGTAAGAAGTTGAAGAAGAATTCAAATATTAGGCTCAGAAATCTCAATCTTTTGCTGTAATTAAAAAAAAAAAACCCAATCATTTTTTATGTGACACTTTCCTTGTACTAGTCCTCAGCCTAACTCTTAATCACTTTAAAACTTGTTGAAGGTTTTTGAGACCTGCTGTGTTTGCTGACAGAAAAAAATTGTTGCTGATGAAGTGAGAGGAAAGCTGATTTTTGAGCAGATGACGTCTGTCTGAGATAACTGAGGAAATGACATTGGAATGCTATGTATTTCCTTACTAACAGACTCTTAGGTGGTGGTCTTTAGTGTCGAGGCCAATCTGATCTATGAGCTTATTAAAATCATTTTTGGCTTGTCTTCTGACCTTTCTTAAGCTTTTGAAGAAGAGGCAGAAAGGGAAAAACATGCAGATAAGTGAAGATTTTTCCAACTGAATCCAAAGAGCAGAAAGAGCATCCACTTTGTGTGCTGTGTGATGAAACCCACTTTGGCAAAACTTTGGCAGCTGGTGGTTTTTTCTGTCTATGTCTGATGTCTGTCAATTTCTCCTGAACGTCAATTTCCATCCCCCCACTGTGTCCACATTCCACCATGATGCTTTCTATCCAATCTGCATGATCCATCTGTTGTCCCGCAAAAGTTCTGCTTCCTTGTTCAGAACAAGCGCCTGAAGAGTTAGAGTCAAGAATACCCATTGCCATTGCTGCAATAGGGATTGTGATAGGATAATGTTTCTTGTTTGTTATGTGATGACATTGTTGTTGTCCAGTTGTGAAGTCTAACACTCTGCTGAAGAAGAAGAAGATGAATAAAAAGCATGCAAACTACTAACTGACACTCCTTCCATCTCATGTGATATGTAGATGCTGTAGTCTGGCAGGCAGGCCCTTGTGTATCCACTTTTTTCCATTTAGATGAGCCCCAAGCAATGTCCGAGGCATCTGTCGTTTTGAAGGCATGGGTGTTATTTGAATGAACAGTGGCAGTGCTGTGCATACATTTTGTCCCATACATTACAGCTTCCTTCATATATTAGTTTTGCATTGAGCATACCAGACCATACATGCCAAATGGACCCTAATGCTTGAAGACTGTCTTTGCAGTCAGCACGGACTGATGAGATAGTTGATGGAAGTAAAGGATACATTGCAAATGCTTTACCACTTGTTTCAGATACATGACTTAAAATCAGCAACCCAGCAACTCTTACACTTCCGCAAGCCATCCACCTTTAGATTCAGTTGTGAGAAGCTGTGAAGGAGATAATTTTTATATTGAAACTGACAATTCAACGCCTCATGGCTATGGCTGAAAGAAGTATACACTTTCTTTCCCATCATCCAAAGCCCTTGCCTCTTTCTTTTTGGGATGGTGGTTTAGGTTTTTAGAGGCCAGCCTTAACACCCTTTAGGTCCTGAGAAACACAGTCCGGGTCTGCCCTAGGACTCTTAAAAAGATCTACATTTTTCACTATTTTTCCTTAGGCAGTGAACCATATTTGTTTGCTGCTAAGTGGGACGCAAATGCAAAAAGCATAAAAAAAAACTGAAAGGAAAATTTAATTCAAACATAGGATACTCAACAATGACCAGAGCAAGCTATGCATTACAGAAACACAGTCATCCTTATCTCTGACACATCAGAACTTTAATTTCTGGCAAACATTATCAGGTCTGTAGGTACTGCCAAATAATGGTAAAGGGGACAGACAACAGCTCTCATGTTAGTAATACTGGGAATAGTTGGTTTTAAAACAGCAACACAATGATATCAGAAAATACAGGTAATCATGGATTCAGATACCCCTTTTTTAAATTACTTCTTCACTATATTAGAACCCTGAGTCAGCTGCCTTATTTCTCCATGATCACTGCATTTACAATTTGTGCCACAGATAAAGTTACTGGGGAGATACATTTTTTTCACTGAGTAATATCCAGACTGCTGAGCCATGAAAAATATCACCAGGCCTGTTTGAGCTACATAAGGCAGTCTAAACCTAAATTTTCACTTTTTTCAATAGGTAGTCAATTGTAGTTCACCGCTAGGCACCACTGCTAGTCTAGAGTGAGCTATACCAAAGAGAATGCAAATGAAATAGATAGAGAGAGAAAGAACATACTGAAATATTGGAAATGTTACTTAAAAGTAGTTAAAATATACACTTTTGATGTTTCTTCATGAATATATGCTCATTAAACATCATTAACTTCACATAAACATGGCCATGTCTGGATACAACCCCAAAACACCATAGCATTCACAAGACAATTCAGATTCTTATCACTATGTGCCACACGCATTATATTACAAAGATAAAAATGAGGTTACCTATACTCCATATGTGATCTATCATCATTTTACATTGTATGTACGGCGGTAGCGTTGTTACCTCACAGCAAGAGGTTCTCCCGTTCGATTCTCGGCTTGGCTTGGGAGTGCCTTCTGTGTGGAGTCTGCATGTCCTTCCCATGGTTGGGTAGCATTTGAAAGACATGCATGCGTAAATGGGTGTTCCTTCATTGAACGTTGGGCGTCAAGCTAGCACCTCGGCTTTTCATAAAAATCTACTGCCAATCATTAGCAGACTGGAGTTCCGCTGTGGCGACCCCTTACCAGGAAAAAGCCGAAAGACAAACAGCAACAACAACATGAGCAACAGGCAAAATTTCTGACCTGTAGTTAGATGTATGGATGGCTGTGATATTGGAAGAAGGGCCGATAATCTTTCATCACACCATATAAAATGAAACATTTGAACACTTCACCTCTTTGATTTATTTTATGAACATCATTCAAAGACCTTTGCTTCACTAGCAAGACTATGTGCTTTTCCTTGCAATTTATATATGTTTCAATGAGTAATCTGTTTCCTTAGAATTGCAAACAATTGTATTCAGAGGTAGAAACTCTTTTCATAAACAATTCATATCAATGTTGGAATGGTCCTCTCCCAAGTCATTTAGTGATAATAACATTTCTGACCAGTACCTTTTCCCTGACATACCTTGATTGATATTGCAGTCAGAGTGATCACTTTGACTTCCAAGCACTTGGCAGATAACATATCTTAGTGCTCGTCCTTGCAGAAGTAGGGTGTGTGCACGCAATCACATTGGTCCTTACACCATATTTTTATTCCCTGCCCTTAGTGCAGATTTTGGAATTCATTAATGTTAATGAGCTCATACCTCATTTGCTTATTCATAGTGCTCACAGGACTGAATGTGCATTATATCAAGATAATAGAGTATGCAAGCAATTGTGTATCATGGTAAGGGTGAGTGTTTATCCAGAGAGATAAATGTTGCTAATTGCGAACCTATTTCTAGTGTCAAAACTAACTTGATGAAAAGGTAATTTGCTGTTTTTTTTTTTTTTTAAATTGTGTATTTCAAACTTAGTGATGGATTATATTTTGCAATACACTCATAGCTTGATGTATGCATTGTTTATCCATTCCTGGTGTCATGGATATTGTGTGTGTGTATGTGTGTGTATATATATATATATATATATATATATATATATATATATATATATATATATAGATCTAGGACTATTGAACGAAAATTCAATAGTCTGAAGCGCTTTCACCAAAACAGCTCTTTCGTTAAAGTGTGTTTAAAAAAAATAAAACATCACTTTTACATTTTTGCAGGAGGGCAAGACCCCCATGCACCCCCCGCACACCCCCTACTTAAATATTCTCACTCCAAGGTTGCACTACAGTGGGGAAAAGGGAATTTTCCCTTATCCCCACTGTAGTGCGATCTCTTCAACAGGCATACTTACGCGAAAGTGCCTTTCGGTGAAAAGCACTTTCGCGCAAGTATGCCCGGTCTAATCTGTTTCTGTTATGTTGCCGTTCGGTGATAAATATATATATATATATATATATATATATATATATATATATATATATAGTTACATTACAAAATAGTTTGTGAAGAATGTAACATGAAATTTTTAACATGTTCTATGCCCATCTAGCAACTTATTGCTGAAGAGTGTTGTATCACTTTTTATCAAGGTCTGGGGTTTGATGTTTGTAGCCCACAAATGTGTTAACCCTGTGATATATAACTGACCTCCCTCTACATAAGTGGACATTCAATAACACTTTTACACATTTGTACTGCAAAAGTGTACATTGCTTTGGTTGATTCTGCAATGTACTACTCAGTTAAACAGATATTGTCCTCCTTACATGACCTGTATACTTTCTTTTCATTTTTTTTCATTTTCTTTCCTTTTTTGGAGGGTGGGTGCTGTATTTATTTGTGTGTACTAATATGGAGCTTTTTTTTTTTTACTTATTTTGTAGGTTGATGTTGGTTTTGACATGGAGGACAATACTAGTGAGTATACTGCAAAACTTTGAAATAGGCAATACAATTCAATAACTCACACACGTCTTTGGTATTAGGCTTGCTCTCATGCATTCTCCCCCACCACCACTCTGTACCAATGATGGATGACTGTGCACTGGCCTTTGTACATTTTTAATGTAGTTACAGTTACATATGTGTGTGGAAAAGTAAAATTCTTGATGCATATTATTGTACAAAGTCCAGGGGTGCATACTGCGGACATCACAGTCATACAGTGTTACTAACATTACTGTACAAAAACTAGATGTCTCTCCTTAGGGACATGTAACTACTTGCATATGGAACTGCACTAAGCAGTTAGACACTTTTTTTCAAACAGGTCCCACTCTTAACTTGGGCCTCAGATGAGAGTGGAATAGATTGCATATTTACTATACTGCTTCCATGTCTACCTGGTTTATTCCTGTTATACATACAGCATAATAACAGCAGTAGCAACCCTTAACATGCTTTGTTCTAAGTGTAATCTTGCTGTATTCCAACAAGTTTTGGTGTATAGGGCAAAAGCCTGTACTGAGTGTACATTATTGTGTTATAGATTATTGAATAGCTCTGCCATATTGGATTTGTTAATTAGCATGTACTTCAGCTCTTTATGCTGCCATTAGCATATTCTGTTATTTCTCTTTGTTTGTCAGCTCTAAATGTCACATAGACACTTTTAATAACAAATAGCATGCTGTTTTATTGGTAGACAATAGTTCCCTTAGCAGTTAATAAATCCCTTTCACATATTTGACCTTTAGGAAAAAAGGGAATATAGAATTACCAGATATAGAAATTATGCACAAGCAGCTTCTCTTAAAGTAATCAAACATTGGTTAGTTAATTCATATAAGGAAAACTGGAAAGACTTACATACATTTTTATTTGATGAGAAGAAATGGAAATATCTGACTAAATTTCAGAAGAAATTAATAATAGAGGTGATATCTAAACTTCTGAAGTATAACAGGTACTTCCCCATTATCTTACAATAGATTAAGATCTTAAAAGTTTCAAGAATTTTACATATAACAGTTACTCAGACATTAAAACAATGGTTTGGTATTTATCCCTTTTGTGCTACAACAGGCCTAAGTGAAGGTTGTAATAAAAGTAGAATAGCAAATTGGAAGGCAATGGATTTTATTGATTGGTTTGATTGTTTTATGAAAGTGTAACCTTCAAAATAGTTCATCTGATTACTGAATGTTTAGACAAAAATACACCATACAAGTTACTAGAGGATATGCTGTAAAAATTATGGTTTGCAAATATTTCATTCAACTGAGTGCCTAATTTAATTGAATATGTAAGTGGGATTTTATTTAAACGTGAAACTAATAAAAAAATCTTCTGTGATTACTATAAAATTATAATAACACACAGAACCAACAAATGACATTTATCAGAAATGTATTTTTAAAGACAGGGGTATTGCCTATGTCCATTATGGACAGAGGCAATATGTAAGATATTTAAGGCATAGACAGTCACACATCAATGCCATCCTCTTGTCCATAGAGGCCATATATTGGGTAAAATTGTGTTATACTGGCTAGACTTATAAGACTTATAAGGGCTCTTAAGCTTGTTAATCTATTATGAACCTATAAATATGACTTGATAGAGAATGATAACAGTAGGTTTATGTGGAATACATCTCAAGCTCAATGTTGGCATATTTTTACATGTAAATATATTCATTTAGCATTTTACAAACCATACAAGTCATCTAAACTTCCAAAGATTAAAAAATATATTGTAGCAGATGTGGATTAGAAACCAAAGCAGACTGGAATTTTAGGAAAGTTTTTTTTTTTTTTGGAGGGGGTGTCAGGCTATACGGTCAAATAAATTACTTATCACTAAAAATTAGTTTTGTTTAATGTTCCATTAGCAGAGATTATGAAGGACAAATACTCTTCTCTGCTGTATATTGGCTATTGTAATAAATGTTATAAGAAGGAAATGGCAAAGGAATTCACCTTGGTTTTCAGAATTTATGTAATTTCTGAAATTGCTAACAAGGAAATGGAAATAATAAAATTAAGAACTAATTTAAAAAAAAAATTTCAAAAATTGGCCCACACTTTTATAGTTGTTGTGGAGAGTCACAGTGAAATAGTGACTCATATAATTTTCTCCTAGAATACAATACAATACATCAGTCCTTTTAAGAATATAGACAAAAACAGTGTATATTTTAACTCATGTCAGTTTCAAGCACACTGTGTACACACTGTGTACATAGACTATACCATCTGGTTTAATATTATGTTATTTGCATGACTCCTTATTTTAGAAAAACAGCATATTTCCTGGTTGAATTAATACTTGTTTATAGAAATGGATAAAGATTTATCACTGCTATGTCATTCATGTTCAGATTGTAAATGAAGTTGTATGCTTTTGAATTTGTTCAACCAACAAGCATATTAAAAAGGTAGATGACACAGTGCATTTTATGCTTAATTTAAGACATTTTTTGCCTTACAGAAATCTTACAGTGACTAGTAGATAACACCCAACAACAGCACTTTTACTGTAAATCTGGGGACAGCTAAGTTACAGCTTCCCACTCCTGAGTAAGAAAATGAAAGATCAGTCCTTAAAAATAAATGCCATTCTCCTTAAAAATAAAGGCCATTCTCCGTAAAAATAAAGGCCATTCTCCTGCTGCATTTCCTGCATCATCTAATAGTTTGTTATATGGTCAGTCTCAAAAAATGCATTTACCAGAACTGCTTCCTCCCTCACAAATACTTACAAATACAATGTAATTGTAGATTACAACATAAAAAGTACTCCGTCTTTGTATTTATGAAGTGATGCATTCAGTGCAACCTGAAATATTTCCCCTCAGAAAATGAACTGCAGAAACATATGCATGTTTAGTAGTACTGTTACTTCATAGCCACAAGGAGCAATGGTATAAAATTCTGTTAAATACAACTATACAAATAAAACATTAAAAAATAAAGTAAAAACATTACATACCCATATATTTTGCTGCAATGTGGGCAATGCTTTATTTATTCAGTCTGGAACAATTAACCCCTGAGGGTAAATATTGCCTTCATGAGTAAACAAAGCATTTCCCACACTTCAACGTGTTTTGCTACTTAAATGAACTATGCATCTAAGACATTGTTTGATAATGGTGTAGTAGTGAATAAATGGTAACTATAAGAACATTAAATTTGGCAAGTAGTATACAGAGAGGTGAATATAACAACTTGTTTGTTTCATCGATGAATTAAAAGAAATGGCAAACTTTGAAATAAAAAGTAAAATCAAGAGAAGTATAAAAAGAACAATATAAAGAAAGACTAAATGGAAAAATGGTGGTTATATGTAATATATAAGAAAGGTGTAACTGTGGTAGTGTAGTGTTTTTCTTCAGTAAATGTATAGAATATACATATGTCAATTTTTACATGCTTATATTTATTCATTAAATGTGAGAGGTCATGTGGACATAACCAATTTTTTGAAGGACTGGGAATAAAAACTCCATGCAGCAAATGCAATATAAAAAAACAATTATTAACACACAGAGGGAATGGTTAAATGCAGATAGCTGATAACATATGACAATTTTCAAAGACACATATTTATCCTACCAGGCATGTTAAGTAACAAGATATTTATATAAGAATAATATTTTACCCAAGAGCAAAGCATTTGCCATGAATATAATCAGAGTCTAGCAAAAAAAATGATAATTATTTTGATATCATAAAGCAGTGCCATAGTGACAAATTCAGCTGGATGTGAGGTAGAAAGCAAGCAGGATGATGACTATATGGAGGGAATTTTAATCCCATAATTCCAAGGGAAGGGCATTCCAGTGTTCAGAAATTATACTAGTGAATGCTTAGTCACCATGTGTGTCACTTAAGTATGTTCAACTTATGTATAACATAAAGGCTAGGACTTGATCTGTGAAACTATGAAGCTTTGATATTGTTGACAAAAAGCACAATTTACTGTGAAAAAGTTTAAAAATAGAAGGCCGAGCTACGTTTGCATTACTGTGTAACCCCAAAAATAGATAGACTCTAGCCACGATGAGTCCTGGACTACAGCATATTTGCATTTTTTAATACAAGTAATCTCCATTTTGTTCAGAGACACTCAGGAAAGGATGAATTAGAGTACATAATCAAATAGCAATGTAGGGAGCAAAATGGCATATAGACTTTTGTTTCATTATCCATGTGGATCTTCACGTATTTATTGGATCTGGTAATATACATGAGAGTTACTTGCAAACATCATCAGACAGCATTATTCTGCAATTATCTGCATTGAGAATATAGACAGATTTTTACAGCAGGAGAAGGGAGTTATGGAGTGTTTTTGTACATGCTAAGATTGTGGCACATGGCTAGCAGATCTGAGTCACTGGCATACTGAAGTACTGTGGAAAAAATACAGTACTGTCACATATTGCTAGCAAATTGATGGGCCCAACACAAAGTCTTGGAAATTTCCAGCAATATTTAGTATGTGTTTATACAGAGTAGACTTCCATCATACAGAAAAATGTACTTCATAGAAACTTGTAAAGCAAAGGAAAGATGTCGGGTCCTTATAAATGAGTTGGTTAATCTTTTAGGAAAATATAACTGAACATGCCTTCTGTGCAACTGATTTTATTCAGTATCACAAAGTGTAGAAGCAGATATATCACATGAGATTTATAAGTTGTGTTGTACTTTTATATGTCTGCTAGAAATAGTTATTTTGAACAGGGTTAATGAATTAATTTAGAAATACTTCCTTCTGTATTTTTGGGGCTTAGTAAAGACATATAGTTATAGCAAAGTATGACATTAGTTTGATTTTTGTTAGAATCTGTTTGAGATACCTAGAAAGTCCTTTGAGAAAGGAGAAACTTTATTTACACACTGATGGGCATGGTAAAATGTAGGGTTATGGATTCAATTGATTGCTTTAAGTAGTTTAATGGAAAACTGTTGAAAGATAGCTTCTCGTCAGGCTGCAGAGCTGCAGAGGTTAGCACTAGAGGATGCATGCTTCTGTCATGCACTGTGATATTACTGCTAGAAGGGATGTTTTCAATGAAGAGTGCAGCAAAGACCTGACCAATCTGTATGGGTGTAGATATGTATATTATATACTTACATCTGGTATTCTATAGTGCATTACATGATTGTGAAAATTGCTCTTTAAGCCATATTTAAGATAATCAAGTAACACTCAATAAATATAAAATAAGATCATAGGAAGTTACTAGGTTATTGGCCCTGAGGCCCTTACAAGCCTAACCAAGAATTTGGCCCATGTTCCAACAAGTCAGCACCCTATTCCACTGTCCAGCAAGGACACAGGTGGAATTCCAGGGGTGTATTTTCTGTTCCCTATCCAGTTATCCAGGTTGTGCTTAAAAAGGGTTAATGAGGTATTTTGCTTGATGTGGAGAGGGAGCCTATTCCACAAAAGGGGGAGTCTCTGGGACACAAATCTGTCCCGCCAAGTCCTATTGATGTCACAGACAAGGTTGAGGTCACACATGCGGGTTTACTTGAGTGGAGCTTGACTTCCGGACATGCAGCAGTGCAATCAAGTTGGGGGTCTGAGATTGCTTTGTATGCCAGACAGAGGTTACCTCTGAGGAGTTTGTAGGAGACTGAGTAGAGGGACAGGGCCTTTAGCCTGTGTTGGGTAGATGTTTGAGGCCCTGGATTCTCCTGGTGAGGAACTTCTGTGGTCTCTCCAGCTGCTGCATGTGATTTGTGAGGTACATACTGAAAGGGGAATTGTACTCAATAATGGGTCTTATAAGGGAAGAATACAAAGATGTTATGACCATCTTGGCCCTGGATGAGATGCCCTTACTAATTAGGTGGGATATGTAGAAAGCTTTCCATACAAAGGAGGCAATATGTTGATCAAAAGTCAGTTGATCAAAAGTCAGTTTGCTATCGAGCTGGGTGCCCAAGTCCTAATTTGTGGTGATGTCACTCTCCCCAAAGGGGATAATGATGCATTTTTTGGCACAGATTGAGGCCATGTTTCTGGCACCAGTCATTTGTTTGGGTGAGACCCTCTTGGAGGATTGTCCACATCACTAGGAGATGTGATGACAGCACCCAGCTTGCAGTCATCTGCAAACGTGATCAGCCATAGCCCACTGGTTTTGTCCTGCATCTCAGAAAAGTATATCTCAAACAGCAGAGGCCCCAAGACCAATCCCTGGGGTACACCACTTGTTAAGGGTCTACTGCTTGAGGTGGCTTCCCCTATTTTGACTAGGTGGGTTCTATCAGTGAGCCAGATTGCTACCCATCTGGTAACATATGGATTTGATGCCTAGTTGAGAGAGTTTATCTATTATAACCGAGTGGGGAATAGTATCAAAGGCTTTGGCCAGGTCAAGGTAGGTGGTGTGCACCATCTTCCCCTTGTCCATGGCCTTGGTGACTGTCTCAAAGAAGTTGACCAAATTTAACAGACATAACCTCCCCCTGACAAAACCAAACTGTGTGGGATCGAGTGTCTGGAAATTGCCAATGTCTTTGTTAATGAGGTCCATGATCCACTCCAAGGCCTTGCAGAACAGGCTAGTTAGGCTGATGGGTCTATAACTTCCGGGATTGATGGACACTCCACCTTTGTGCAAAGGAATGACAGTGGCTGTCCACTCAGCTGGGATGCAGGATTTGGTTGAATAGGGTGCCTAATGGTGCTGCAAGTTCCTGTCTGAGTTCATGTAGGATGTAGCCTGGGATGCTATCGGGTCCCATGGAGGCTGTATTTTTTGCCTTTGAGAGAGCACTGATGACTTGCTTCATAGAGATAAAGGGAGAGGGCAGGTACTGAGGATGTCCTGTTTTACTGATGGGGGACAGGGGGTAAAGTTTTCACTCAACCGGTCTGCCAGCAGGTTGGCTGTATCTACAGTGTTTGTGTATATGGTGTCCTTGAACATCGGTTCTGAGCAGATCTGGGTGCTTCCTTTAAGATTGCAGACATATGTGGAGAAGGCCTTATGATTGTCTTTAGTAGATGTGGACAGTTTGGACTCGAAGTTTGCTTTGGAGGATTTCACTAGTGCTTTTATTTGATTGTTCAGGCTAAGGAGAGAATGCTTCCAATTAGGCACCTGCTCCTTCTTGGTCCTGGACAGCAATTGTTTTTCTTTTATTATAGAGTATTTATTGCAGATGTCCACCAGACAGGTTTACTCTTCACTGAGGAAGATGACTTTGTCCTGTTGGGTATTCCTGATTCCATGCAGCTATATAAATGCTCATATAGCACTTTGGTGTAGGTTTAGACATAAGCGCCAGTTCCTATGGGGGGGGGGGCTGTGAAGCTGTTTTTACCTTCTCTCAGGAGGTTGTAATCAGATTTGGAGAAGTTTTTTTGTCTGACCCTAGCTGGGGGGGAGGGGGGAGGGGGAGATGATGACTTTGAAAGTGACTTGCTTTGTGGTTGGATCTTACCAGGGATGATGACACTGTAGGGATGCTGCAGTGGTTACTCATGTTGATTAATACCAAGTCCAAGATATTTTCACCTATTGTGGGGGGTGTTGACCAACTGATTCAAGGCATTTGCATTGACGAAATAAAGGAATCTCTGGGCATTTGTGTTTTGGCATGAATATTTCCTCCAGTCTATGGTTGGATCATTAAAGTCACCCAGGATCAGGGTAAAGGGTTGAATCTTGATAGATTCAACAGGTCCAGATAGGTGGAGTGGGCATCTTGAGTCAAAGATGGAGGCCTATAGATAGCTATGATTTGAATAGAGGTGTTGTCAATTGTTAACTGCACCTGGAGTGTTTCTTGTGCATCATACTGTTTGACCAGCTTGGAGGTTTGTATGTCTTTTATATATATTGCAACTCCAGCTCCTTTTGCTTTGCTGCCCACTGCTTGGGGTCTGAATGTATGGCTAGGATGAGTTACCAGGTAGGGCTGGGGTGCTCTCTACAAATTTGAACCAGGTTTCTGTAACTGCACAGATGTCAGCATCTTCCAGGGTTAAGAGTGCTTGCAATGAGTGCAGTTTCATGTTGGACTCCTAGTGTTTAGCAGCATGACCTTTCATTTACGTTTTGATGAAACTTTCATGTTGATAGTTTTGACCTTCAGGCATTGCCTAAAAAAGGCACTATGGGGGAAGCAAGAGCCTTTGCCAGGAGCCTGAAGCCCAAAGGAGACAGATGCAGTCCATCTCTGGCAAAGCATCGTAGTTTGTCAATCATATCATCCCAGGCTGTCAGGTACTGGATCCCCTTGGAATGACACCAGAAACTAAGCCAATTGTTAAAGTCAATCATTTTCTGTTTGTATTGAGGCATCATTCTGGGTGATGGTAGAATGGTGCTTAAGGCTAGGAACATACCTGCCTGGGACACATTCAGCGAGCTCGATCATGTCTCTCTTCATATGGTCCAGGGAGGCATGTCAAGTCATTCATGCCAAAATGAACTATGACAGAGCTTTAACAGTACTTGTTGAGAGACTTGAGTGCATAGGTGATATGGCGGATTCGGGCACCTGACAAACTAACCGTGACTTTCTCCTTATCCAGCCTGGTAAGGGGCACATCTGTGTGTTTCACACAATGGAGTCTCCTATGACTAATATGTTGGGTTTATGTTTAGGCCTTAGTGGCTGTAAGAAACAGGTGTATGGACAATGTGTAGTGTGTGGTGTGGTGTAGGCAGTGGAGTTAGTGTGTGTTTTTGCCTCGGAGGTCTCTCTTGTTTGGGTATGTTTTTGTTGAGGACCTCCGCATGTAGGGGTGTGTTGTGTAGGTATCGGTGGTGTTTGAGGTCTGGTGTTTGTGTTAACAACCTTCTCAGTGCCAGATATACTGGCTTGTGTGTGTGGGGGGGGGAGTAATGACTCTAGCTGCTTGATGTAATTGCATCTCTCGCAAATTGTGTTCCTAGGTGAGAGTAGTAGAGGGTTATCTGTGTACATGAGGCAGTTGCTACACTGCCTTCGGATGCCAATATCAGCCAGACTGACAGGAGAAAACATAGGAAATTGTCCATCCATATTTGTCAGAAACTGAGGGAGAGGCCAGAGAGCTGAGAAGGTAAAGGGTGGGCGGTCTCTGAGTAGTACTACTACGTGATCACACTAATGCTTCTAAGGGACAATTTGTAGCTGGAATACCTCAAAAAGGGTTACAAACCAAGTGGCTGAAGCTCTGGATCCAGCAAACCTGTAGCTAGACTATGTTACCTCAATTTAATGTTAAGAACACAGTAAAAAAACTCGCAAAGAAGCACAGATTAACCACTTACAGACAAAAGATTAGAACTCACAGTATAAAACAATACAGTTAAACAGTGATGAACTGCAGTAGACAGCAATGAAATATACTTAATTAGTAAATTGCTTTAAAACAGTAGCTCACAATCACAACAGTAAGAAGCTCAAATAAAGCAGCAAATCAGTAGAATACTGTCATCAATTTAATAAGACTACAGACAAGCAGTTATAAATGCGGCAACTAAACACAGTTGAACTCCTAAGCATAAGCAGCAAAATGAAGTAGGAAGAGGCACATTTTTTTTAAGTTCAAGGTTGAGAAGGTAAAGGGGTGGGTCTTCACTACTTATCTCACTGTACACAGTAGAATGAGCTGATGTAATGGGACTGGGAGGAGTGTCCAATATCAAATTTATACTAGAGGTGGGCAACTCAAAGCCACCAAGCTTTAAGACCACAACAGCAGCTGAGCGGGTAGGTGAGACACAAGATAGTGATTGAATTCATCAAGTCTAAGAAACAGTTGCACAGTTTAAACAGATATGCAGTAAATGTTTAGTAAATCAGTAGTGCAGAAAACAGTTGAAAATAAACAGTTATCTGTTCCAATCTCACAGCAGAGTAATGGCAGAAGGCCTCGCTCACTGCAACTTTGAGCAAACAAGTATAAACTGGCTTAAACACTGGCTATTTAATGCAGAGAAACAGAAACCAGCCAAATTATCCAATCAAAAAAAAAAAACACAGCCTTGCAGTAATGCCTCTAGCTAGATCAGGCCAGACTGAATTCTCCCTCCCACGAAGAAACAGCTAGGCCTCTCTAGGCAAAAGATTTCACTACTCTATGCTTTTGTTTTTTCCAAGTACAATAACAAGTGAAGGAACAGAACAAACAAAAATGAGAGCAGAATACAGATAAGGATTGAATTCATTAAATAAGAAACAGTTGCACAGCTTAAACAGATATGCGGCAAATGTTTAATAAATCAGAAGTGCAGAAAACAGTTGAAAATAAACACTTATCTTTTCCAATCTCACAGCAGAGCAATGGCAGAAGGCCTGTAGCAGTTAAAATACTTTTGTTACAAATAAACCACCAAGTTATTTATTAATTTATTTATTTAGTTATCTTTCTTTGTTAACTGGGAAAGTCCAGCTGGGTAATACCCATTTTCAGTGGAGGCCTGGAGAGAAAAGGTCCATTTGCTTATACTGCATTATAACACAAAACACTGCCTTCGGAACATCAGTAACAGAAATAAGTAGTCCGTAGGTGTAATCCCAAATTCTTTAATAAATCACAGCAAGTAAAACACAACAGTTTAGCGCTTTTGTTCAAACACCTTGAACTTCATCAGAACCAAAGACATAAAAGTTCTAGTGCAATTATATATATATATATATATATATATATATATATATATATATATATATATATATATATATAAATATATATGGGTCTACTTCATTTGCCCTAACTTCCAATTGACTGGCACCCATTTGACTGAGACCAAATGACTGAAATTTCATTTGACTGACACTTCATTTGACTGACACTTCATTTGACTGACAAGTATTATTGGCAGTGTCCAGAGCACTGTAAGGCAAGTAAATGGAATATGTCCCCTTCCCCACTGTAGTGCGACCCTGGAGTTAGAATATATACTTAGGGGAGTGTGGGGGGCACAGCCCCCCACTTAATTTCATATTATATTGTTTGCTTTTGGTTTAATATTGCTTAGTAAAACAAAAATAAGTGGGGAGCTTCGCCCCCACACACCCCATTGTGGGGGGCTGTGGCCCCCATACCCCCAACTATATATTCTAACTCCAGGGTCGCACTACAGTGGGGAAGGGGACATATTCCATTTACTTGCCTTACAGTGCTCTGGAGACTGCCAATAATACTTGTCATATATATATATATATATATATATATATATATATATACACACATATACACACACATACACACACACACATACATACACACACACAAGTTAAATGATCATTTAAAATCCACCAATAAAAAATAATTTGGGATTAGAACTACAGACTACTTGTTCCTGCCAACTGATGTTTTGAAGGCAGTGTTTTGTGTTTTAGTGGTACTTGGTTATGCTTTTGTGCCACTTTTTGTTTTTATTACACTGCATTATATTAAGTTCCGCACATAGAGTAGTTACATTTTATTTACATTTATACACAAACAATAGTTACACTTACACGTTCTAAGATTTTCCTGAGGTGGATGTTACTAAAAAAAAAGCACACATGCATCTCAGGGGACTGTACAGGCATCAGTTATGTATAAAGATTGTTTTGTCATTTCAGTAAGAGGTTGAGAATATTATGTTTAAGGAGAGTATTTAGATAGCATTGTACAGTGAAAAAGTTTTAACCCTGTGATGAGCATGTACAGGACCAGGATTGGTTAAGATGTTGTTTAAGCAGTGGTTTAAAAGTACTGAGTTTGTGGGAGAGTTTTATTTGGGTGGGGATACTATTCCAGAGTTTAGCAATGCACTGGGAGTAAGGAGAGTTTCCTGCAACATTATTTGACTTATTGTTAGTAATAAGAGTTTGTCACTAGAACAGAGGTCTTTGTTGGACAGTAGGGTAGTAACAAGCTTTGTATCACAGGGCATTTTTCTGGATGATGAATGAGTTTGTGTGCTGTAGTCAGTTGTGAATATGTTAGCATTTTTATACTTGACTAAGACCGAAGATGTTCTGTTTGACAAAGCATTTTTAAACTTCACACTAATTCATTACAATCACAGCAATTAATGCCATAAATGCTTAGCTTTTAACAAGAACTTTGTTACAATAAGTTTTTTTAAACCCTGACCACATTCCAACAGTGACTAATGTTACCACCTATATTGCTTCAGATACAGCTTGCTTTCCATATAATCTCACTTTTGTTAAGTCAGTTTTTCAACAACACATAACTTAAACATAGTTTCTTGCAGTAATGGATAACATGACTATAAAGTCCATTATCCAAATTTTGTATCCTAATGACAAACAAATGGTCATTTAATTTTTAATTTCCTGTTTTTCCTATACTAAAGGCTTGACATAATTTATAGACTGACACATATACAGGCATACTCGCATTTAGTCAGAAAAATCTATTCAACAGTAAGATTTCTTACATGTAGGATGCACAAAACATTTGTTTATAGATACGTATGAATTTGAACTGTAATTTATTCAGGTATATGCTCCATCTTAATAAAAATTGTACATTTCTGATTCAGAGTTCTAAGTTTAGATCTGCTCTATAAATTAAATGCATTTTAAAATAAAACTAGGTTGACGATCTAGTTTCATAAACCTCATTATTGCCTGTTAAAATTTTGTAGATTTCTGCAACCTTTTTATAGTATATTTATTTGGAATGAGTTAATCTAAGAGGGACTAACCAACCTTATAACAGCATTTTGGTTATATCAAGCCTGTTGAACTTGATGTACATATCACAAATGGTAATGCCATACCACTTTTCCGTACTACTTGATTAAACGTCTTTTGCAATCTCCCTGAATAAAATGAATAGATAATCTTACTACTGCAATGTCAAATTCTTCAGGTAAACTGGGTAATCTTAAAACTCTTCTGAAGTAGAATTTTATGACATTTTTGTGTCAAAATATGGATGTGTGGACTTTTTCTTAAAATCTATCTTACAAATCATCTTCAGTTTGTATTACAATTTATATAAAATATCAAATACATTTAAGAATAACATTCAGCTGCAAGCAATGGTCAGAGAAGACTCTTGAGGAGAGACCAGACTGAACACCTGGAAATTGACTGGAGAGGAAGTACAACACTTCAAGGAATTACTCAGGATTCTAGTACCCCAAGAAGAAGAGGAAACAGGTGGGGTTGAAGAAGAATAGCAGCACCTCAAAACAGTATGTGTGAGGACTAAAGAACAGATAAGTGTCCGAGCCAGGTATGGAAATAAGGTACGCAAGGAAAGCTGGTGGTTTAATGCAGCTCAAGAAAAAGTGGGAAAGAGAAAAGACAAATCAGGCTAAGAAGGAATACTGGTTGGCTAACAAAGAAGCTTAGAAAGGAGTTGCAATAGCAAAGATCAGGGCATTGCATGCACTATACCACCTTCTGGAAAGTGACTCAGTAGGTTGCACAGAGAAACTATATCAGGTTTCAAGACAAAGATAAAGATCGTCAGACACCCTTCATAAGGGATGCCCACAACAACCTGCTCACCAGTCCACAGGACATCATCGGAAGTCAGAAGGATTACTTCTAGCAGCTTCTGAATGAAGAAAACCCCTTAGAAGCTGTACTGCTCCAGACACAGCCTACGATGAGAGAAGGGGAGCCCACCCTAGAAGTAAGAACAGAACTTATAAAAATGAAGTCAGAGAAAGCAGCAGGCTCAGATGAGGTCACAGAAGATATGATAAAGATGCTGGGTGAGACAGGGAAGAAATGGCTCCTGAGGTTACTCATAGCAGTGCGGATAGAAAAGCATATCACAGATGACTGGAGAATAACCATATTTGTACCAGTGTACAAAAACAAAGGGGACATCTACAACTGTGGGCAGTACAGAGGTATCAAACCCTTGTCACATTGCATGAAAGTTCTGGAGAGGATGATTGTTAAATGGATACACAGAGTAGTAGAAAGTAAGGTGGGAGATGAGCAGTTCCGATTCAGATCAGGATGCAGCAAAATTAACCTGTAGTTTGTAATGAGACAGATAGTTTAGAAGAACCTAGAGATGAGGAAAGAGTCCAACTGGGCATTCCTAAACTTGTAGAGAGCATATGACAAGGTCCAGAAAAAAATGATTTGGTGATTCAAAGTCCCAGAAACATTGGTAGAATTAGTGAAGGCTATATACAAGGACCCAATGACTCAAGTATGAACAATGTTGATTCTCACAGAGGGGTTTACCAGTGGGAGTGGGTGTGCAGCAGATTTCAGCTCTGAGCCCACTGTTGTTCATACTGGTGCTGGTCTACATTAGCAAACAGGTTGGAGGAGACAGATCAACAAAGTTGCTGTATGCAGACAATGTGGCATTACAGACAGACTCTGAGAAAGAACTTCAGCAAGGCATAGGGGAATGGAAGTCAAAACTGAAGGCACATGGGTTGAAACGTAATACCGATAAGACACAGTGATAATGGCAGTAAACTGGGGAAATCTGAAGAAGCTGAGAACTGAGGGAGAAGAGAAGTTAGTGGAGCAGGTTAATAGCTACAAATATCTGGGAGGGGTGGTTGACGAGAAGGGAAGTCTGAATGATTAGGTCAAAGCTAGAATCAGAGGGGTTACAGCCAACTGGTATAGAGTGTTAGGTGTAGTGTACGACAGAAGAATGCCAAAGAGCTGAAACGTAAGGTATACAAAACAGTGGTGCAACTAGTACTACTGTATGGTACAGAAGCCTAGGCAGTAAAGGCAGAGCAGATGAGAAAGCTACAGGTGAAAGAGGTGAAGTGCCTGAGATGGGTGGTAGGATGCACACTGTGGAACAGGTGAAGAAATGAGGACATAAGAGCAGAAGCCAAAGTACCTCTGATTGTAGAAAAGATCAAAGGGAATGGATTACAGTAGTTTGGGCACATGTGCAGGAAAATATAAGACAATCTGGTGAAGAAGACTTGGGACAGAGAGGAAGAAGGTAAGAGGAAATGAGGGCATCCAGCAAAAAGGTGGATGGATTATATGAGAAAAGATCTGTGGCAGTCAGGCATGACTGTCAAAGAAGGCAGGAGTGTGGCATTGAATCGATTGAGATGGCAGCAGTTAACATGACACTCCAACCTCATTTAGAAAAATGGGGAAAAAGGGGGAGTTGGTCTAAAAACATTGATTTTATTTTCACTGTACGTGAGTAAATTTAAAAATCTCAACTCTTTAATATAATTTGTTTTCAATTAATAAAGTACAACACCCTCATAAGATAAAGTGTCATCAGAAGATCAATAAATGGTTTACTGGCATTCTTGTATGCATAGTTATATCTAAATTAATGCTGGTATAGACACACAAACTAAATAGCAATAATTAGGGTATCACCCCAACCTCTTCCTTGGCAGTGCTCCTTAGCCATTAGATAATTGTGTTAAACACAGACATATTGCTAGTAACAAGCTGAAAACAATGCATATACTGTTAATGCCGGTATTACTAATATTTAAATACTACTTTATCACTTCATTTCTCAAAAGAGACTGCTCTGTACAGTGTTTCAGTATCTTAGTTCATTAAAAATAATTCTACACAGTTCATTTTGGTAGAGTCCTTACTATATGATGGCAATTTGCTTAAAAAACCTTAAGTGTATCTCTCTACTACAATTAGCCTCACTGGTGGCTTGACAGCATCCTCATGAACATTCAGCTGACTAAATCAGAAGAATATACTGATCATTCGTGTAAACAGACAATTCATCACTGATAGACGCTACGCATGTCAGGTCATAAATCACAACACTGACATATCTACACTCTGGACTCATTTTCTTTTATTTGTATCTGCTAATAAATCATTCAAGGTTTCATTATAATAAGGAGAGTCTAATATAACAATATCACCACTTTTATTAAGCTTTCAGGTCCTGCATCATTCACTTGTAATTTATTTAATGTTATTTATTCTGTCACTGCAATGTTAAGGAGCCTATTATCACATGGTTTAGATAAGTATTTTTTAGTTCTTTTCTTTTTTTTTTCAAATGCCAATTGTAAGATTTAAACATGATATAAATGCACCTGCTTTAACTGCAATTAGCATTAAACTGCTGGTCACAATTAACTTTAAATTGTGCTCACACATAAGCAGTCTAAGAGAGACAGAGAGAGAGATACCAGTACCTCAGTAATGGCATATGCTTGTAAGCAGATACATTAATTACAAGGGCAGTCACAGCGTCTTCTGTCTTTTGAAGTGATTCATTGAAGTTTGAACATTGGAATATGTCACTGGTCTTCCACCTCCTTTTTAGTTCTAAAGTCTGCACTTTACTGCTCTGGTATCCTCTCTGGCATTAAGTTTTCCATTTAGTGACTGGTTAGGACCTTCTTAGCGATGATTAGTCTTATAGTCTATAGCAGATCTAAAGCAGCTTCTACTATAAGTCATACTGATAATGCAGAGTGTCGCTCTCCTATCTAGGACACAATAGAAGAGTCTTTGTGGGTTCTGGTTAAGCAGCTTTATTTTATACAAACATTCCTATAGAGGCTTACTGACTTTAACTTGAGGAACTTGTATACAAACAAACTTATACAACTGCAATCATGCATGCTCGCTCTCTGGCTGTTCCTTCAAAATGGCACTAGGGACTGCACATGTCTGTAATTTATATGTGCACGTACAGCCTCGCATGCTTCTTAAAGATATAGCATGGACACACTTGCACTCTGATCTATAGCCTTCCTGTTTGAGAATTAGATCATACAATTGCTATGAGACTATTTGGCATGCTGAAATCACAGGTAATCCTTAGTCATGCATTATACAATACTAAATACACATGTATATACAATCAAGTCCACGTTGCTGCGTATTTCACATTAGGCTTAGATACTTGCCCTTATCGTAGGACATAAAACTGAGAATTAGATTTAGAAACTGGAACAGTTTCTGTAAAATGATTGACCTGTGGAATATTCAAATCATTTTCTGGAATGGAATCAGAATTTTGAACACATTCAGGTCTGGAAACAGTGTTTGATTCACTGAGACTTAAGGCGTGCATCACAGAAACAATGTTGTGATTGCAATGACAATGATTCTGGTAGAGGAAAAGATGTCTGTGGTTCCTCCTATACTCCAGACCCTCAGTGTCAATGAAGTAGGATCTCAGTTCGGCACAGATACCTATAATCTGTCCTATTCAATCAAAACCTTTTGTTGTCTGAATTCCTACCATCTCTCCTGCCCTCAATGGACAAAGTAAGCTGCTCGACCTGTGGCAACTAGATTTCTGGATATTACGCTTCTTAAACAATTGAGCCTTGATGGTTTTATTGTTCTTAGGTTTAGGCTGCAACAAACTGAAAGAAATAGGTAGAGTAGTTCTAGTTTGCCTGAAAAGTAGTTTTTGAGCAGGTGAGCCAAGAATACTGTCACGGGGTATGTTTCTGAGATTAAGCAAATTCAAGAACACATCGGTATTGTCATGATTTGACCTTTCAAGCAATTGCTTTGCACTCTGTACTGCATGTTCAGCTAGACCATTGGATTGAGGATATTCAGGACTACTACTGACATGTACAAAGTCCCATTCTTTTGCAAATTTCAGAAACTGGCTAGTGAATTGAGTACCATTATCAGAAAAAGTTTGTGTGGACTACCATGAACTGAAAAATGATGTTTCAACTTAGTAATAACAGCAGTGGATGTTAGGTTAGGTAGCAGATCAATCTCAAACCAATTTGCATAGGAGTCTACCAAAACTAAGAAGTATTGATTGTTCCCCTCAAAGATATCAGTTGCTATAGTAGAACAAGGTAGTTCAGGAACTGGACTTAGCTGAAGTGATTCTTTTTGCAAATGTGGTTTAGTACTATTGCAAACTAAACAAGTAGAAAGTACATAATCAATGTCTTTCAGTAATCAGTAAGGCCAAAATACTAATTCACTAGCTCTTCTCTTAGTGGATGTGGACCCTGGGTGACCACGATGCAAAGTATGGATATATTCTTATTGTAAGGAAGCAGGAACAACAATTTTAGGACCTTTGAAAATAATGCCATCTTCCATCAACAACTCATCTCTAAAGAAAATACTTTTACACTTCAGGTGGTACACTAGATTGCTTTGACGGCTATTCAACATTAATATAGTGACTGAGTTTTTGTAAAATTGGATCAGTCTAAGTGTGATCTCTTAACTCAAGTCTAGATTTGGAAAAATTACGCACTGACATCACATCAAAGACAACATTCTCTGCATCAAGCTGATCTGTTGTACTTCTGGGCAATCTGGATAAGGTATCAGCCAGACAGAGCAATTTGCCTTTTGTGTAGACCATTTTGAAATTGTACTTTTGCAATTTGAGCATCATTCTTTATAATCTTGCTGGAGTAGAATGTATAGGCTTTTTTAGATTAGTAACTAGAGGCTGATGTTCAGTCTCAGTCTGAATAGCGTGACCATAAATATAATCAAGAGCATACTGCATCTCAGTTTGGGTTAGTGTTCAAGATGCATAGGCTACTGGGTCTGCCATCTTGAAGTACAACTGCACCTAGACCAAATTTTGAAGCATCAGAGGAAAGAGTAACTGGTTTATTCACATCATAGTATCTTAGCGTAGGTGGGGTGGGAATTTTCTGCTTGAAGTTTTCAAATGCCTTTTGGTGCTGTTCCAGCCATGATCATGGAACATTTTTGGATGTGAGCTCTCTTAAAGGTGCTGTCAACTCACTGAAATCTCATATAAATTTGCCTAAATAGTTGACCATGCTCAGGAAATGCTGTAAAGCTTGTACATTATCTGGTGCGGACATCTCAAGAATAGCCATTTGCTTGGTCAGGTCAGGTAAGGTCTCAAGCCTGTACTCCTAAACAAATGTCCTACATACATAACTTCTGGAAGTCTGAATTTGCACTTCAGAGGATTGAGCTTCAAGTTTACTTTAGGTGCTCAGTCTAGAACTTCCTTGAGGTTTCTGTCATGCTGTGCTTCACCACTGCCTCCACCCAACATATCCTCTACTTTTATGGCACAAGGATAACCAGAAAAAATTTGCTCCATTGCACACTGAAAGACTTCACTTACAGAATTTATTCCAAACAGCATCCTTAGAAATCCCCAGTATTTTTATTTTATTTCAGGGCTAAATTCGAACCTTTTGCTACTCCTTTCAGTTGACGAAATAACTGACTTTCATATACAATTAAATTGTTTCCCAAAACTAGTTCCATCAATGTCATAATAGTCAATACCTTGTCATGATCTAAATCTCTGTAGCTGAAAAATCCTTTCCCCTCTCAGAATGCATAAGGACATTCTTCATGCACTCAGAACCAATCTTCCAATTTATCACTACTTCTAACAAAGCCACATTAGCATTCTCTCCATCTTGTATCTTTTTTGCTCATAGGCTGTAAGGAACGTGCTTAACATGGAAGCAATTATCAAGTGAAAGTTTTTACCATGGCAATTGTTTGAATGCTTTTATGTCTTAGAATACAAGCTGAAGACCATCAGTCAACTTTACTTCCATTGACTTTCAACCAGCTAAATTATAAAACACAAGATATATACTTTAAAGAGCCATGTTTTCATTTATCTGGTATCAAGTGCTGAGAAGAACCACCAGCATGTCTAAGTACCATAACAATCATAGACGGTACCAAAGGGGGTCTATAGCCATAGCACCGCTGCAGATCTCAACTCAAAGTCAAAAGCTGGCGATGAGTAATTCATGATGACTAAAAGTCAGATGCATAGAGGATGTTGAGTCCTACAAATACATACAGAAATCTAACAAATGATTTTTTGTTGTCCAGATGGCAAAAGCTGGGGTATGGTCACTCATGGTGTCTGATAAGTTACCACATGGAGGTGTCTGGAGTTTTGCAAAGGATCTAGTCCATATTGGGTTTTTTTTCTGATGCCTCGTGTATTCTAGCAGTCAGAGAGATAAGCTACATGAACTGATTGGTGCCAAAAATGGAGTTGATGCTGACCTCTGACTTCTAGTCGGTGATGAGGTTACTGTGGAGAAGAGAATGGTGTCAGTTCTTAGGTTAATTAGCACCCACATTGGAAAATCTTCAACCATGGTAAAAAAGCTGTACATAGGAAAATGTAACAGCTAACTTGCTGAATGTTTTCATGGATCTAGTTCTTCTTTACCTTCAGCTGGAATAGTGTAGTTTGGGGGAGGGGGCTAAATGCTGTCATTGTATAACCTTACAAATATTGTCATACCTCCTTGTACCTTTATGAATCCTACCATACCTGCAGAAAGTGCAGCCAATAAAGCTAAGGTTATTCAGAGTTTGATCTGGCTTAAGCCATGACTCTGAGTGCTAAGATATTGAGTTTGTCCAGATCCATTCAAAATTCAAGCAGACAAACATTACTGCTGAGCCTATGGCTCTTCATATGAGCATTTTTTAAGTAGTTGATACTAAGCTAAATTTAATGTATGCATAATGGTGTGCAGAATATTTAAGGAAAATAGCTTTAAAAATCAATTTTCTTCATCAGCAAGTGCAGTTGGGGTCTTTCACATCTACTTGAATTTACACCAGAAAAAATGGCACTTATTTTGATAGCAATGTAAAGGACATCATCTAAAATAGCATCAGTTCAAATGTAAAATTTTACCGACACCCAGTTTTAGGACACTCCTAGATTAACAACTGGATATTGCCAAACTCAAAAATAAATATCCGTTTTGCTCTTGGGATTAGACTCTCCCACTCAGGTGGTTTTGCCCCTTTTACACACAAAACCATTACTCTAACTTTGGTGGTGTCTCCCTAATTATGTTAAAAAATAAATCCAAAACTCATTGTCCATGGAAACTCCTCCTCCGACTCCAGTCCTAACCTGATTCCCCTAAAATTTCCACCTCGTAAAAGCAAACCTACTACTGATCACTACAACCTATCCCCTACTCTCTTCTTCCCTAAATAAATTCAAACCACTCATTACCATTCTTAACTGTCTCAAAAATAATCTCCTAATCGCTCTAGGTGATTTCAACCTAAATTATCTTGGCTCTCCATCATCAGACATGGAGGCACTTTCTTAGCAAACATAGGTCTCCTTTAGGTCATAAGAGAACCAGCAAGACCTAACCCCAGATCCTCCAAATACTCCACACTGATTATTACAGATGTACCAAACTCCGATTACAGATGTACCAATCTCCAACATAAACATTCTGCTCCTCATCAGTAAGCAACCACTGCCCAGTCACCTTTACAATTGTAAACCATCCTATAAAACTGCCACAGATATTAAAAGCCTTCAGAAACCAGTGTAGTACTAATATTGCCAAAATCAAAAATGTTCTCACAGCCCGCAGCTGGAACCATATAGTCTCCTTACATGGCATACCACAGCAGCAGTAATCCTAAACAACATTCTACTCAAGCTGAGAGAGAGATTCTTCCACTTATCTAAAGGCTTTATAAGCCCACTAAAAGTGAATGGCTATCCAGCAAACAAGCATCTTTGTACTCCAAGGGATGAAGTCTGTAAAAAGTGGAAACAACCCCCCCCCCCCCACAACAGACAACCACACCTCCTTTATAGCTTTACATAACCTAGCCAAGAAGTTCATCAGTAGGCAGAAAATAAATCTCCAAAAAAGAAGTTACCCTCTTATCTTCCCCCCAGATACTTTTGGAAAGAAGTTATTCTTACAGGAGATCCTCCAAGACACACTCTCTGAAAACATCATTCAATGTGACACTACAAAACTTTCTCCAAAAGATTTCCTTAAATAATTTAGCAATCTGACATCAATGAACTCCACACCTCCCACAGATCAAGCATTTCTCACTCAACCAACATGCATCCACCTCTTCTACTTCAAATGCTTATGTCCCAAAGACATCTCTGTTCTACATGAAATATTTCCACTGACAATCCACCTGGATCTGACAACATAAACTCCTGATTCAGATATCACTATGGAGAACTTATATGTCTTCTTGTTACCCACATATATAATCTTTGTCTCACCAGAAACAGCATGCCACAAATTTGGAAAAATTATCTAATTAAACCCTCCCAAAGCAAACCAACCCAAAAGGTACCCCCTGCCCCAATTCCATCTAATATCTATTCTCCCAATTCAGATCAAGCTTTTAGAAAAGATAGTTTACAACTCATCTCTCTGACTATATCTAGCAGTATCATCTGCTATCCTCTAATCAGCATGGATTCTGGTCTGGGCAAAGTACTATTACATCATTTTGGTCCCTAACTGATGACATCCTGCAAAACACTGATAGGGGCATCCTTGTAGGTATCCAGTTTATAAACCTGACAAAGCCTTTTGACCTCATTGATCACCACCTTCTCCAAAACAGAATAATTGAAATTGGTATTAGCCCACACAGCACTACCTTGTTCAAAATCTCCCTCACTGACAAGCACTTGAGAGTTAAAATGGAATCACACTTTGAGCCATCTTTGCAGCCGTGTTTGGAAGGAGTTTTATTTCTTAGAATGGAAACCTTGCAACCATAACCTGCACGTATTAGCCAAGGTATACCACAAGGATGCATTCTTGCTCCCCTTCTCTTCTCCATATTCATTAACAAACTTCCTCATCTCCCACATCTCCCAGTCATCCTCTACACTGAAAACATGGTCATTTACTGATCATGTCACTCTCACATCAACATTCAATGCCATCTCCAGGTGGCTTACATGAGATCCACCAATGGCTCAAACCATAAACTACTTCTAGACCCCTATAACACCAAAACTATGCTTTTGGAACTCCTTAGAAAATTTACCAAGCATCTGACTCTAAATATCTTTGACATACACAGCCTTTCCATAGAAACAACCTCTACCTTCAAATACCTGGGATTATAGCTTGATCAGTCACCTAGTCTAGTTTCCATTTCCACATAGACAGATCTCCCCTTTTCTATCTCAACCAGCCAGAGCAAACGTCAGCAAAGGACTTCTCCTTTTTCAACTAAATATGGGCTTTTCATTTTTACTTCTGTCTCCAAGAGAAATACTGCCACATTCCAGACAATCTCCAACAACATATTTAGATTCATTACAAACTCCTGTCTGTAAGCATCACTGTATCACCCTAGAAACGGCTAAATGGCAACCCATAAAACAAAGCTCTAACATTCTATTAGGATCCAGACTCTCAAATTACTACAACTCCACATATTTATGCCACTGGCAGCTAGACTTCATGAAAAAAAAAAAAAAAAAACAACCTCTTCATATAACTTGAGTCACTAGTCACAAGCCACACTGACTCATTAGCCCGAGAACCAAATTTCTCAGCACATGCATTCTCCTCTCAGGCACCTAGTCTTTGGAAAACTCTCCCCATGAACTTAAAGGAAATCAACATTTACTGCAAATTCAGAATGGAACTTAAAAAGCGCTTCTTCAATCAAGTCAAAAATTCTGTTTTGACACTGGACATGTCACCTAGCATACTATCCTTATCTCCTTTCCAACTATTTTCTCCTCTCTGATTTACTGAAGGTTGACACACTTCAGAAACTAATGTATATATTGTACATTATACAATGATTGGCCATTAACATTCAAAAATGAGCATGCTGATTGGTCAGCCCAACCAGCATGCCCATTGTAAATCAAGCATATACCAATGGAAAATAGTATGGCCACCTGGACTTTCTTCCATTACTATATGCTATAACTTTTAAAGTTTTCTTCACCATTAAACAAAAAAATAAAATTAGAAATTCAGACAGTCTGGAGGCATGAGACAGTGCAAAGAAAATCCTAGGAAAATCAGGTATGCTATTCAGTACTTTTCCTTGTACTTTCTCCATCCTGCCTCACTGGTACCTCTAAAGTGTCTGAATTTCAACCTTTTTTTTTTTTTTAAATAAAGAGCAATAGAGGTCTACCATTCTCCATTGCTTTGTTTCCAAAACACTGATGTGCACTGTGTAAGCATGGGAACGAAGTCCCATATGCATGCATAGTACATCAAGAAAGACCTCAGATATGTAAACAAAGTATTTTTTTTCTTAAATGTCATTGTATAAAAAGCAATAACCCACAGCTGGGTTTGGGTAATGCTGATTTACCCACAGTTGGCTATGTTTGGCCACTTGGGCTTTACCCTTGTAATCAAACCACGCCAACTGTGTGTAAATCAATGCATGCATAACTCAGCAGTATTACTATATTATGCAATGACTGGCCATTAACATTCCAAAACAAATGCATTGCTTGGTTAACCCAACCAGTGTGCCAGATGTAAATAGAGCATACACCAATGGAAAAAATTCTGGTCACCCGGATTTTCTTGTATTGATATATGCTACTGAAACCCTATTTTTTTATTTAAAAAAAAAAAAACTTTCAAAACCCAAAGACTTCAAAAGAATGAGACAGACAGGACAGAGAAAAATAAAAGGATAATCAGGTACATTGTGAAAAACTGGAGAAGTGTACCCGATTACCCTCTTATTTTCTTCTGTCCTTCTCCCCTGTATGTAAATTAAAACCGAACAAAAAAACAACTGACCTCTTCCATTCTCCATTGTTTCCTTTACACAGCACTGATGTACTGTGTAAGCTTGGGAATGAAAGTCCCATACACATGCGCAGTACATCAAGAAAGCCCCAGGATACCGGGGGGGGGGGGTGTAGAAGAGCAGCACTGCCCCATTATACAAGAACATTATTTAAGAAAAGTAATTTATTTTCTTAAATAATGTCATTGATAATTGCAATAACCTATGGCTGGATGTGGGTAATGCTGGATTATTGCTATATTACATTCTGTTTGATTGTACATTACACGTTGCCTGTTCACTAGAATGCATATGCATAGTTTTTTCAATGTAACTACTCTGAACTACTCGGTTACTGCTTACATTTCTGCATTTTTTAGTTTTGTAAAATGTTTTGTATTTTACCTGAGCTGAACCTGAAATTTGTCAATATTGACACTACTGTGGCAAAAATAAATAAATACCGAAAAGTAAAATCTCATTCAAAGCAACTAATTGAAGATGTACTTTCTAACTTGAGAAATAGTAATTTTTTTGATGTGCTTATATTGATGAACAGAGTGGATGATCAGGTTTCCAGTAGTACCCACCTCACAACATGAATTCTTGCTGATAATTTTATATGAGCACATGACAGCTCAATGGCTATATTTACCTCAAGTCTTGTCATTAGTTAAAACTATTAAAACAAGTATATGGGAGTGCCTTCTGTGTGGAGTCTGCATGTCCTCCCCGCGGTTGAGTGGCATTCCGAAAGATATGCGTGAATGGGCATGCCTTCATTGAAGATTGGGCGACGAGCTGGCAACTCGGCACCATAAAATCTACTGCCAATCATTAGCGGACCAGAGTTCCGCTATGGCGTCCCCTAACCGGGAAAAGCCGAAAGACAAACAACAACATTAAAACAAGTATACCCTTCTGGAATCCTTTATGGTGCACAAAGCTAATGAAAATTTATAACAACAAATACACCCAACACCAGAGAGTCTCAGCACAAGAAATACTTTAAGGACTGTCATCTTTATTCACAAGTCTTCATTAAAATGTCTACAGTGCTAAACGACTGGGGTAAAATACCTGGAAATTTCATCAAACACACCCAAAAAGTAAGGATGAAACTATTTAAACACCTAAAATGTGTGAAAATTACACATAAAAAAACTATTAAACTCTATTTAGAACTAACTGACAATGTATCAGATTTTAATGAAAAATCAGTAAATCATTTTTTTTCCAGCTTGCATCAGCCACACGGGGAATGAGACCCTCACACTGCTGCAACTAAATCTGTACTCTCTTTGAAATCACAAAATAATATGGAAAACCTCATTACCCCCATCATACCTCTCAATATCTTAGCACAAGAAATCTGGACAAAGGCAAAAATAATGGGAGGACAGAGATCCAAAAATAGGGACAGATTTTAAATATCACTCTTATAAACTTAGAAAGTTGTTGGAATAATATGTTTTGCATTGGCATGCATTTTCAGAAGGATATGAAGTGTGAAACTCAAATACCTGTCATTATTTCATACTTGTAGGTGTATACTAGGCTAGTTACCACAAGGGCCTTTATAAGCCTAGCCATGCTACTCAAATGTATCCCATAAGTTACATGTTTTAGACATTTATATAGAGGTGATTAAGTATGGCATGATTAACTGACTGCCTCTCTCCATCAGAGATGTGGCTGCCACACCAGAGGTAAATGTTCAGTTTCCCATCCAATGGTCCAAGCTGCATTTAAATAGAACTAGGGAGGGATGGTGTTTCACATGGATGGGGAGCCTATTCCAGAGAAAGAATTCTGAGAGATATATATGTGTCTCTCCAGCATGTCCCATTTACTTTGCTAGAAAAATTTAGGTCTTCCTAAATCCTTCAATTCAAAACTGAGATCTACTTCAATCCAAATGTATTTGCCAGAAAACCACACACTTTATGATAAACAAACCAAATGTGTGATAAAAATCTGGACATTCTGTGAGAATTTGGACAGTGGAAAGTTATGCCCCCTGTATTCTGCAGCCTTACAATTTCAAATTCCTAACTCACTCACTTAAATAACATGTTAGTCAATAAAACTATACCCCTCAAAGAATACGAATACCACCAGTGATTGGGTAGCTAAGACTGGTAAGGAATGGCGTTTTACCTATTAGATTTAATTTGTCAGTGAAAGGGTTTATTTATTATTTATTTATTTTATTTTACATTTGTTGACCGGGTTTGTCCATCTGAGCTGATAGCCCTTTTTCACCAGAGGCCCGGGGAGAAATGCTCGAGAGTTATTTATACAAGTAAAGAGAGTAATTAAGATTCAAAAAAACATTTGGAGAAAAGCTCCAGAAGTTAGTTATACAAAAATATTTATAATGTACAGATAGGATTTATATTATATACAGACAGACTATTAAAATTTAAATTTTCAATAAGAAACAAGTAACAATAATGCTACAGAGTTTAGATTGTGATGCAGCATTTTGAGATATTTTAATTAAAGGAGACAGTAAGAAATGGTAAATAGAAGTGATATGAGAGTAAGAGTAGGGTTAGATTGAGTGGAAAGTGAGAATGTGTAGATAAGGCGACTATGCAGGTAAGCAGATATACAGAAGTTAAACACTGGATGGAGGCAGGCAAGTGTGCTGCACTAGGATAGGAAAGAAAATAGGTCATGAAGTGCGAGTACAGTAGCAGGACCATTGACAGTACAGGTATTCTTTTGTGGCCGATTTAAATTCTTTAACTTTGTTGAGAGCCATTTCCCATGTGAGTTTGTTCTAGGATATGGCTGGATTGTAACTGTAAAGGTTGCAGCCAGTTTTATTCTTAGGTTGATGGATTTGTAGTATGTCTTGGCCTGAGCTTGTAAGAGTTCTAGAAAGAGTATAGTAGGAGATTAGGGGAGATAAGCTGGGACAGTATAAAGGTTGATATAATATAGAATGAATAACCAGAAGCTGGGCGAGAAAAGCTGATGGGGAAATTCTAGCGAGTGTAATATTTTTAGTGAGAAACCATGATATTTATAATTTTGGTTTGCTGTGAATCTAACCACTTTATTATAGGTAGACTCTAACTTAGGAGTGATGAGTTGAAGTTTGTGAGGATTTGGGAGCTGTACATTAGGCCTGGTAATAATAGATAACCATGTGAGAGGGATATTTTTGATTGGTTAGTGAGGAACTTTTTATTTCTGTATAAGAGGCCCAGTTTTTGGTGAGCTTTTCTGGTACAATTGTTAACATGTAGGTCAAATTTTAATTGGTTATCAATTATGAAACCTAGAAGTTTAGTGGAAGATTCAACAGTGATGGGTGTTTTGTTGAGAGAGAGTATGGAGAAAGTGGATTTAAGGTTGTTTAGATTTTTGGGAAGAAAAAGGAAGAGTTTGGTTTTATTAGGATTCAGTATAAGCTGGTTATTGGAGAGCCAGGTTTCAGAGTTAAAGGAAGACTGAGTAAAAGAAATAAGGTCGGTGGCAGTGTCTGCAACAGAGATAAGTGTAGAGTCATCAGCATATTGGACAAGTGATGACTGAGGGCAAGATGTGTACAGTAGGTTATTGAAGATATTGAAAGCAATGGATCAAGAATAGAAACTTGATGAAGATATTGAAAGTAATGGATCAAGAATAGAAACTTGATGAAGATATTGAAAGCAATGGATCAAGAATAGAAACTTGATGAAGATATTGAAAGCAATAGATCAAGAATAGAAACTTGATGAAGATATTGAAAGTAATGGACCAAGAATAGAACCTTGGGGAAACACCAGTTTTTACAGGCAGGGAGGCGGGCAGTAGAGAGCCATTTTACCAATTGTTGTTGATCAGAGAGATAGCTAGAGAACCATTCAACAGTAGTGGTAGAGGAATTGAGGTTAGTCAATATGCTTAGAAGGAGAGAGTGGAAGACTGCATTGAAAACTTTTGAAAGATCAAGGAATAAACAGGAGACAAGTTTGTTGTTGTCTCCAGGTTCAGAGATAGTGTTGATGAAGGATAGAAGGGCAGTAATAGTACTGTGTTTTAGGCAAAAGTTGTGTGGGTGTGAGTAGATTTTCTTGCAATAAGTGTTGCATGACTTGCTTGTGTACGCATTTTTCTAAGATTTTTGAGAGGAGTGAGAGGATAGCAATAGGTCTGAAATTTGGGGATTTCTGTGGCGTTACCCTCTTTATGTAGGGTTAGGGTATAGAAGTCCTTCCAAATAGAGGGAATTTTATATTCAGAGATGGAACGGTTTATGAGAATAGATACAGGAAGAGACAGAGAGTTTGCTGCTACTTGAAGGAAGTAGGGAGGGATGTTGTCTGCTGATAGAGAGCAGGATTTTAGTTTGCAGAGCAGAGATTTAATGTAGTTGGTGGATACAGGTTTAAGGGAAAAAGTTGTACTGGAGTTTATTGTGGGAGAAGGGTTGAGAGAGATTACAGTGTTGGTAGCTGAGGAGGTAGAAAGCAACATGGGAGAGATTACAGTGTTGGCAGTTGAGGAGGTAGATGGTAACATCTTCTTGATGGATTCAATGAAGTGGGAATTTAAGATAGCTGCAGTTTCTTGTGGTGTGTTTATAAGGCAGGGGTTTGGAGATGAGGGGTTACCTGGATGGAAAATTTGGTTAATTCAATGCCAAAATTTAGAAGAATTACATTTTTGAGCAGTTGGTGGTTTATGATGGAATTCTTTTTTTTTTTTTTGTCTTTATTGATTTGATTTTTTTGTCAGGTTTCTAAGTTTTTTTGTATTTTTGTAGGTGGAGGTGGTGATAAGATAGCGACAATTTCACCTACCATATTTGATTCATGACTGAAAGTTAAGCTGGAAGCTATACATATGGGTGTGTTTAACCTGCACACAGTTTTAAAAGCAGGGCATGGTGAATGGCAAAAGTTAATAGGAGTACAAAGAATCTTTGCTATGTTGCTAAAAGAATTGCATTTTACCTGTATTCCATAATGCAACCTGAAGTAAGAGTTTCAGCAAGGAAAGGATTTCTTGCTATATTGTTCTCTAAACCTTAAAATAGTGGTTTCAACAAGAATAGAAGTCCTTGCTGTATTGAGCTACACAGTGTGGAACTAAAAAAATACGGATTACAGCTCTAGGTTATCTGTTAATTTATAGAAGCCTCAGATGTCACTTGCTTGGCGTTGGCTGTAAAAATGTATACTTTGGAATGAGGCAGAGGATGGCAGAAGATGGGCCTGCTTGAATGCTGTCTTGCAAGGCAATTGAATTGTTTTGTTACTCTCAAATTAGAGAGGTTCTTCCTACCAGGAAAGTGGTCTTGCTCTTATTATGAACAACATGCGTTTCTGCTACCATGACTGCTTTTACAAACAAAAAGAAAAAGACTTGACTTTTTATGCATTTGCTTTAAGCATCTTGAATTTAAATTGTGCTGTCCCTTTTGAGGATACCAATCTGTTTCTACTGAAGGGTTTTGTGTTGAGCAAGATAAACAGACTTTGGTGACAACGTCTACCTATCATTTTTTGTTTCAAGTGAAGTAATAGAGTCTATTTGTTGTCTGAATGTTTTGTTTTTGTTTTGTTTTTTTTTAGTGAACTATTCCTTTCCTTACTTTAAAGAAGGCAAGACTACTGATGTTTCATTAATAAACAAAAAGTTATCCCATGTGATAGAAATGCTGGGGAATTTTGAAGTGTTGCAGAAGTCCACCATCCCCAGAATTTTTTTAAAGACTATGTGCAGATCAAGACAGTTGTGGTAAGCTAATCACCAGATTTTTGGTGAAGGCAATAAAGGCTTTCTTTCAAAGTATTACGAGTACAGAACAAAGCATACATCAAAGAATTCTATTGAAAACTACCTGGAGAAAATCCCACCAAACTCCCTCATTAGGTCACTATTTCCCTGGTTTATAATTTTTCTTTGTAAAGCACATTTAACCTTCATCCTCCACCACCTTGTTTTTCATCACAAATATAATGCCATCCATGTGGAAAAAGGCCATAGTCAAACCCCCATCCCTAAACTAGATAAACCTGACGAGACCAAAGACATTAGACCAATATTAATTTATCCCACTCTAGGTAAGATGTTTAAAAAACTGTCTGTTGTTGAGGCAGTCCTCAGACCAGAAGGGAGCATCTAGACTGATATGTACTCAACTGATATAACTTGTTCCAAAATACTGTATCCAGGGACAATGAATTAAGTTTCTCAAAAATATTCATTTTTATGAGGTGAATGGGAATTATTGCCTTGATATTTAAATGTAATTTCCAGCCCTTCCATCTTGTTTTCATTGTCATTTTCTACTGCATCTGCACATATACAACATTGCAATCGATTCTAGGTACAGACAACTTAATGAAATACTCTTGTGAATGTTAAAAAGTAGTAAATATGAGGAAAAAATACAGATTTAAGTGAACAAGTGCTCTGACTTAATATGCCAAATTCCATGCAAATCCTGTTTTTTTCTAGTACTCAAATGCTCCAATTTGGGATTTAATGGTATTTTTCCTGGAAAAATGGAAAATCAGTGTCCTTGAGCATATGTCTACTCCTCATCAACATGGCTTCCAGTCAGGCAGCAGCAGCACTATGACCACACTAACTGATATCATCCTCCAAAATATGGACAAGGAACTCTTAAATGGACCAATATTCACTGACTCACCAAATTGACTCACCAAAAGATTTTGAACTCATTGACCACGATCTACTACTCATCCCCTTATATCTTATATCAGCCTAGATGCCTTCCTATGGTTTAAGGGCTTCCTCAGCAACTGACAATTCAAAGTTAAAGCAGGATCCTCCATCTCCCCTTGTTTCATTAAAAAGAGGTGTACCTCAAGCATTACTTTATACCCTCTACTATTTGATTTACCAATAAGTTGTCAATGGACCTACACAAATCAAAATAACACTTTACACACATGGCGTGGTTATTTGTAGTTCATGCCCATTACCCAATGCTATAAAAAATCTGAACGAAAAGACCTTTCACACTAACATATAGGCTAAACAATAAAACTCGCACTAAATACTAATAAAACTGAATCGATATTGAGCACCAGGCAAAAACTTTCTATTGTACAAACTCATCAAACCATTCAATACAGTAACCTCAAAACCCTTAAAACTATGCCACATTCCACCTTAGATAATTGGCTGAAACAAACTGCAAACTCCAAATACTGCATTAAAACAACCATTTCAAAAATGAATCCCCTAGTCTTCTGGCCTAAAAAGATTGCCCACTTTCTCTCTCCTCAGAGCAGAAAAGCTACTGCTAAAATAATTCTAATGACCCAGTTTGAATACTGCCTGCCAATCAACACAAATGTAACTAAGAAAAACCTGCACTTCCATCAGAACTCAGTAACCAGAAAACAGAGACCAGTAATTTGTAGATTAATAGTGTTTATCCCTTGAAAGAACATAACTGAAAAGTCCTATCAAAAGCTAACTGGCTGCTAAATAACAAAGGTTTCTCTGGCCTCATTTCACATATAAGCTCCTAAGCCTCGAATCCTTCCCTTTCTTTGCTGGCTATTTAACCAAGAGAATGCTCAACTACAACCTCTGCTCCCAAACTAACAATACCTGTCCCTATTTGCTTTTCTCAAAGCTTGCTCTCACCCCAGTCATTCTCTTTAAACATTCAATCAGGGTCCTCCCTCCTTTGAATTTCTTAAACAACTAGAATATTTCCTTAAAAAATACAGCTAGATCTTAAGTGCATTAATAAAGGAGTCATGTAAGTGCATTAATAAAGGAGTCATGACATAAATCATCCCTCACTATACTTGTAATTAATCATCCAATAGTGAATATTATACTAACCTGTAGGTTTGTGGTCCACAGTCATACTCTATACCCCCTTTCTCCTAACCAACCATGTGTCCTCAAAACTAACTTCCATTCTCAACTTTATCACCTCTTCCTTTCTCTTAAGAAACACTTTGTATATGATATACATATTAGTCTGTAACCTACATATCTTATTTACAGTACATGCTGGCTATCCTGTGTTATGGATTTGTTTATTTTGGTATCAACATTTTTCTTCCTTTCATGATATTAGATTGCTGTACTGTTTAAATTTCTACTTACTCTGTTGAACTCACTGTAACTTCATGGCTTATTAGCAAAATTGTTTTTACTGAGACTGTTTTTCCCTCCATGGGCTAAACCTAAAAATTCTCCACTGCGACATGCATTCTACTCTGGTTACCACATAAATAGCACTGTGCATCATAACTGCAATACATCTGCTACAGAAAATGAGACTTTTCTATACCCGGTTATGTTTGCTTAATGTTCCCAATCTTGTTGTAAGTGTATCTCTTAAGAACTGCAATCAGTTGTTTGTATGATTTTAAAATAAAAAAATAGCTACATCTTAGCCAGGATTTATGTTCAACTATAAAATATTTATTTTTTAGGTGCACTGGCTTCTTGTTTAATTCTACTATGCTGCCCCTAAGATCTAGCTGTATTCAACTGGACGTATAAGAGAATTTAAGTATCTGCACTTTTTTCAAATACAGCATTTTAATTGGTTTATTTGTGTTGCATTGAATATTAACTGAACTGGAAGTTTTGACTCTTTTTTTCAGTTAGTTCTCTACCCAACCCTCCCTGTTTCTGTTTTGGTGTTAATCTTAGTGGCTTTGAAACTGCCTGCCCATCTTGTAAATTTGTGTTTGGATACTCCTTCTGGGCCCATCTCATTTGCTCACTCAACTGAGTGCAGTGAGATCATATTCTGATTTCAGGCACTTCTACTGTGTACAAAGAGAGCATCTGGGAAAGAAAAAAAAAATTAAGCTTGTTTCCTGCCTTTCCTGTAAGTGATCTAAACTGTTTGTAGGCTTCTGAGCCCCCAAGCCTTTCTGTGTTGGAGGGACGCCTTTTAGCTTAATTTTATTTCTTAGAACTAGCCAGTTATCTAGTTTCAGCACTCAAATCTATATCTTTGAACTCAGCACTTGTTCAGAACTCGTTGTAAGCACTAAATAAGCTGCAGATTACTACAGCACTCAACTTTCCTCACTTGTCTAGAGGAAAGCAGTTTTTAGTACTTAATAAATAAGCACCTATCCAGGCATGTCTAAGGGTCAGCTCCCAGAGTTTTCTCCTGTCTACCTGATGAATCTGGGCATCTTGGGGCAATGCAGCAATTGCCTCATGTACACAGACAACCCTCTCCTCCTACCACCCAACACTACAACCTGTGAGAGATGCACTTATATAGCCAAACTGGAAGCAAAGCTCTCTTTACCCAAGACTGGACTAGACAGTCCAGAAGAGAAGGTAAACACTTGCACCACACCACACTGATCACATAGTCCCGCAAGACCTACACCACCAAAACACACACACAAACACAAAACACACACCTACATTCGCGGATGCTCTCAATAAAACCTGCCCAAGCATCAGTGACCTCCAAAGCAGAAATGCAAGCAAACTCCACCCCCCCATACACAACTCAAATGACCCATAGCCCACAAACTCAGTGTGCCACTCAACCAGAGCCCATAAGGCATAACAACGTACCCAACACTCTAGTCATAGGTGACTCTTTAGAAAGGCACACTGATGTTCCACTCACCAGGCTAAACAAGGAGAAAGTTACTGTCAGCTGCCTGTCAGGTGCCAGGATCTGCCACATAACACACACACTCAGGTCACTCCACAACAAGTACAAATATGACACGGTCATTGTCCATGTTGGTGTGAATGACCAGAGACGTACCCCCCTGGACTACATGAAAAGAGACATGGAGGAGCTCTCCGATCCTGTAACCCAGGCAGGTATGACCCTAGCCCTGAGTAGCATCCTGCCATCACCCAGAATGATACCACAGTACAAGGACAAAATGATTGACTTCAACAATTGGCTAAGCTTCTGGTGTCATTCTAAGGAGATCCAGTATTTGTCTGCCTGGGATGACATGATCGACAGACTATGATGCTTTGCCAGAGATGGCCAGCACCTGTGACCCTTGGGATTCCTAATACTAGCTAAGGCTCTTGCCACCCCTATAATGACTTTTTTTAGGCAAGGTTCAAATGACAAATTCACCACCATAACAGGTACAAGCAAGCAAAATCTGAGGGTAATGCTACTTGATGCTAGAAGTATAAACCTCAAAATACACTCACTCGAGGCACTCCTTAAAATGGAGAACATCGACATCTGTGCAGTGACAGAGACCTGGTTCAAAGCTCCAGAGAGCACCCCTGCATTACCAGGCTATAATTCATATCACACCTTTCGGCCACCTAAGCCGGAACAAAGCACTAAAGGTGGAGGCGTGTCCATATTTATTAAGGATATCCACACCTCCAGGCTAGTTGTACAGCATAATGCATCCAAGATTATCCAAATGCAACTAACTCTGGGCAAGACCGCAATCCAAATTGCAGCTTGCTACAGACCCCTCCCACCATGCCCCAGGATTCCAACTCCTCATTTCTTGATACACTGGAAAGTATTACGGTACAACCCAACACCCTAATAATGGGCGATTTCAACTACCCCACCATTAACTGGGAAAACTACTCATGTACCAACTCTTTTGCTCAACGTTTTCTGGAATTCATAAATTCCAATGCCTTGGATCAGCTTATTCACACCCCCACCAGGGGCAGCAATATCCTAGACCTGGTCATTACCAACATGGGCAACCGGTGTTCCACATCAGTGGTCAATTCCTCGTTGGTCAGATCAGACCACAAGCTAATCACCATATATATCCACATCCCGTCCCCACTCCCAATTAGGGAAACCACCGTAAAAAACATCTCCAAAGCCAACTTCACACTTCTTAGGACAGAAGTGGCAAACTTCACGACATCCATGCAGATGGACAATAGAGGTACGACTGCTGAATCCTACACAAACGCACTTTATAAGCACTTACACGAGTGCATGGATCATGCTATCCCTAATAGAACCAAGATGCTATCCTCCAGAAAAAAGGAAGCCAGTCTGGTGGTCCTCTGTCATAAACAAACTCTACAACAGAAGAAAAACTGTTGCAAAAAAGAGTAAAATCCCATGACTGGAGGAACTCCCTGGTCAACCTCAGTAAGAAGCTGAGATCCCTCATAAAATCCTCCAAAGCTAGCTGCAAAAACAAAATTGCCACTGACTCTAAAGACAACCACAAAGCATTCTATAGCTATGTCAAGAATCTCAATGGCAACACTCAGATCTGCTCGGAGTTACAGCACAATGGCACTAAATATACAGAACCAACTGATATTGCCAACATCCTGGCAGATAGGTTCCCCCTCTCGCCCCCTATAGGGCCCATCTCTATATCTGAAGAATGCAAAGTTTCTGTAATCATGGCTGCACAGGTAAAAAACACACTCTCCAAAGCCAAGAACACAGTATCCATGGGACCTGATAATATCCCAGGCTGCGTTCTACATGAACTACAAAAACAAAACTCCCCCCCAAAAGGAGAGATATCTATACCAGAGGATTGTAGCCCCCCAAACATCTCCAACGCCCAGGTGAGAACTGCTCTCTCCAAAGCAAAAAACACAGCATCCATGGGACCGGATGGTGTCCCCGGCTGTGTGCTCCACAAACTCAATGAGGAATTAAACCCGCAGTTAGGACAGCTGTTTAATCTTAGCCTCACCTCAGGATACGTACCCAAGGAGTGGTGCACGGCGACTGTGGTCCCACTTCACAAGGGCGGTGCCTCCACCGACCCTGGAAATTACCGTCCCATTAGCTTGACAAGCCTTATCTGCAAAGCCATGGAGAGGATCATAATGGAACTCATAAATAAAGACATAGGGAACTTGCAGACTTTGGATCCAACCCAGTTTGGCTTTGTCAAAGGCAGATCATGCCTTTTAAACTTGGTTGACTTTTTCGAGACAGTCACCAAGGCCATTGATGAGGGAAAGGCAGTCCATAAAGCCTACCTTGACCTGGCAAAGGCCTTCGATGCAATACCCCACTCAGGTATCATCGAAAAACTCATCAGCTTGAATGTAAACCCATACATCACAAGATGGGTTGCAAACTGGCTAAGTGACAGAACCCACAGGGTCAGAGTTGCTGGAGCCATGTCAGACTCAAAGCCTGTCACAAGTGGTGTCCCACAGGGCTCAGTCCTGGGTCCACTCCTGTTCGGCATCTACTTTTCTGAAGTACAAGCAAACACGGGAGGGTTATGGCTGACAAAGTTTGCAGATGACTGCAAACTGGGCGCCATAGTCGAAAACACATCTGACACAGATATCCTTCAGAAGGGCCTCACAGAAATGGATAACTGGTGCCAGAGCCATGGCCTAAAGTTAAATGCCAAGAAATGCATAGTCATACCCTTCGGGAAAAACAAGGTTACCCCTAGCTACCATATAGGTGGCAATCCACTGAGCACAGAAGAAGTCATCAGGGATCTGGGGACCCAGGTTGACAGTAGCCTTCGCTTGACACTCATGTTGCTAAAGTAGTCAGGAAAACCTTCTACATTGCCCACCTGATCATGAAGGGATTCACATCTAGATCAAGGGAGGTCATCGTCCCCCTGTACTCATCACTCATTAGACCTATGATTGAGTACAATGCCCCATTCGGAATGTATCTGACCCGACACCTGCAGCAGCTGGAAAGGCCCCAAAAGTTCCTCACCAAAAGGATAAAGGGTCTCAAAAATATGTCTTATGCTGCCCGACTGAAAGAACTCCAGCTCTATTCAGTCTCATACCGCTTGCTCAGAGGTGACCTGTGCCTGACATATAAGGCCATGTCAAACCCTGATTTGATGAATATGCTTCACCTCAAAAAATCTAGATCCCTCAGAACCACAAGGGCGGGAGACTTAAACCTTGACACGGTTATTAATAGAATGTGCTGGAGGGACAGATTCATCACCCAGAGACTCCCTATGCTGTGGAACAAAATCCCGGTACATGTGAGGCAGAGCACCTCACTGGCCTTGTTCAAGAGGAATCTTGACCAATGGATGGGGGATCGCAGATATACCCCAGGGATTACTTCAGTGTCACTGCTTGACAGAGGCACAGCAAAATAATAGGCATAGTTTTATTCAAACTAAAGGGGTGGCGAAAGCCAAATAACTATGGGCTAGGCTTATAAATGCCCTTGGGCAGATAGCCTAGTATGAACCTATGAACCCTACCTAAGTACGATGTTCAATCTCACCTCAGGCTTTGTGCCCACTGAATGGCGCACCATGACAGTTATCCCACTCCACAAAGGGGGAGCCACGATGGACCCCAGGAACTACAGCCCCATTAGCCTGACGAGCCTGTTCTGCAAGGCCATAGAATGCATCATCGTGGAACTCATAAACAAAGACATTGGTAATCTCCAAACTCTGGACTCTACCCAGTTCAGATTTGTAAAAGGCAGATTATGTCTCCTAAACTTGATTGACTTCTTTGAAGCAGTCACCAAAGCTAAGTGGTTCACACAGCTTATGTAGATCTTGCCAAGGCTTTCAACACCATCCCCCACTCTGGAATGATAGATAAGCTCATTAAAACTAGGTATAAATCCCTATGTCACAAGATGGGTTGCCAACTGGCTCACAGACAGAACCCACACTGTGAAAGTAGCGGACTCCAAATCCGACTTCAGACCAGTGACAAGTGGAGTACCACAGGGTTCAGTCCTGGGTCCTCTCCTGTTTGGTATCTACTTCTCTGAAGTACAGGCTAACACAAAAGGTCTTTGGCTAACAAAGTTCACAGCTGACTGCAAACTAGGAGCCATAATCGAAACTCCTAACGATGTGGACATACTACAAAAGGGCCTCACTGAGACAGATAACTGATGTCAAAGCCATGGCCTGAAGCTCACTGCCAAAAAGTGTATTGTCATCTCCTTTGGTAAAAACTCTGTACCCATGAACTACCACAGCTGGTAGTCTAACTTAATGCCAAAAATGTGATGAGACCTTGGGCCACAGGTGGACAGTAGTCTCTCCTTTGATAATCACATTGCCACAGTGGTCAGGAAATCCTTCTAAATGGCTCACCTCATCACAAAAGGTTTCTCATCCAGAAAAAAAGAGGTCATTGTTCCACTCTACTCATCACTCATTAGACCCATTATAGAGTACAACGCCCCTTTTGGTATGTACCTCGCAAGACATCTACAACAACTGGAAAGGCCACAGAAATACCTCACAAAGAGGATTATTGGCCTAACAGATGCCCTATGCAGTCGGTCTCAAAAAACTCCAGCTTTACTCAGTTGCATATCACCTACTCAGAGGCGATCTCTGCCTAACATACAAAGCGATGTCAAACCCAGAGCTGTTGGACATGCTCCACTTAAAGAAATCCCAATCCCTCCGAGCTACACGATCTAGGGACCTAAACCTTGTCACCACAATAAACAGAACATGCTGGAGGGATAGATTCCTGTCCCAGAGACTTCCCATACTCTGGAACAGACTACCTATGTCAAACAGAGCTCCTCATTAGCACGCTTCAAGAAAAATCTTGATGATTGGACGGGAAATAGGAAATTCACCCCAGGGATCACTTCTGTGTGTCTGCTCGACAGGGGCACAGGAAAATAATTTTCTTGGGTGGTGAAAGCCAGGGTACATTTTTGGCTAGGCTTATATAGGCCCTAGGGCCAATAGCCTTGTACCTACCTATATATATATATATATATATATATATATATATATATATATATATATATATATAAATAAAAATAAAATGTGTACATATATATATATATATATATTTAGTTCTAAAGCTTGAAGTTTCAAAACTTTGAACTTCAAATGCCCAAGACCAAAATATCGAACTTTCAATGAAATAAAAAAATTTTTTTTTTACATTTTTTTGCAATGGGGCAAGACCCCCTGCACCCCCACATCCCCTGCTAAATAAATATACCAACTCCAAGATCGCACTACAGTGAGGACAATGGTAATGATCCTGTTCTCTGCTGTACTCTGATCTCCATTCAAAACGTTCAAAGTTTCAAAGCTTCAATCTTATGGCTCTGCCATTTGAAGTTTGAAACTTTGAGCTTCTGAAGGGGATATAAATATATATATATATATATATATATATATATATATATATATATATATATATATATATATATATATATATATATAAAACATTAGTATAGTCCAATATACGGATGACTCCACACTATTCTAGGTTCCAATATTAATGGAGTCTCCACTCACCCTCAAAATAGTTTTTATATGATCCAACAGTGGTTTAATAATATGTTCTCTAAGTTAACATCACCAAGCTAATACTATGCTTTTAATGACTAGCAATATTACACTGAGCAACAAAATCCCTGCTTCATATGGTATGTCTTCGTAATTCCACTCTTGGAATAGTTATCGACATCATTTTGGACAGAGAACTTAAATAGAGCCTTCATGCACCAATCAGAAACTTGGTCTTTTTGGTACAACTAAACACTTCATGACATGCATTGTTGTTGTTGTCTTTTGACTTTTCCCAGCTAGGGGTCGCCACAGTGGAACTCCGGTCCGCTAATGATTGGCAGTAGATTTTTACTAACGTCGAGGTGCCAGTTCGACGTTCAACCTTCCACGAAGGCACTCCCATTTACGCACGTCTTTCGAACGCCCATCCAACCACGGGGAGGACATGCAGACTCCACACAGAAGGCACTCCCCACACTCCAGCCAAGAACCGAACGGGAGAACCTCTTGCTGTGAGGCAATGCTAGCGCTGCACCACCATGGCTGCTACTAATCAGAAACTTGGTCTTTTTGGTACAACTAAAACCTTCATGACTGTGCTCAACTCTCAACAGCCAGAGTGCAGTTACATCTTGGACGTCTGTATGCTACCAACATTTTGATTAAATGTTAAGTCAACCAGTTCCCCAAAGCTGGAATAATCCTATGATATGTCTACAAAGTATGTGTCTGGTCACCTTTCAAGGACCTATCACTATACCACACTAACTTCAAGTCAAACAATGCATTGATAATCTAAAAATAGTCATACCACCTTCTACTTGCCAAGTAAATGTCTGCTTTTCTCTCTGTGACGAAATGGTCTATAATGTTTACAGCTATCTTGTTATGAGAAATAATTCCACAGCTTCACTTCTGTATTGCAGTTCTAGATAAGCTTTCATAGAAGGTAATCACATTCCACATGTAGTTGTCTCCCAACAGTTTTGCTCTTGACCCCCACCTCCCAAACCCATGTTGTCATGTTCTCCATTATTTCTGATGTAGAAAATACTATGCCTCTCATCCTCCATGTTGTCATCCCCTTGGCAGTGTTATTCTAAATATAAAGTCCATCACTTCCTTGTGCTGTAGTCACTCTCATAATATACTGCTAAGTGTTTTGCCAAATCATTTATTTATACAAAGCTTAACCTTGCACAAAGGAATAGTTTGTTAAAACATTTTACATGTAATTTAAATACTGCCACTTAATTCTAGAATCAATACACAGTGTAAAAGCTGCATCTGGCCTTCTTATTTATTTTATTTCAATTTGATGGCTAGGGAAGTCCACTGGGTCAAGAAGAGCTCGTTTTCAGTTGAGGCCCGGGGAGAAAAACTTCAATGGCTTATTACATACATGTACAACTTAGTATAAACATAATCGTTGGGTTAAGAATACATACATATACAACTTAGTATAAACATAATCGTCAGGTTAAGAATACATACATATACAACTTAGTATAAACATAATCGTCAGGTTAAGAATACATACATATACAGCTTAGTATAAACATAATCGTCAGGTAAGAATGCAGCATTTTACATACATGCATAGTACAGCATAATTTGGCATATTAATAAGACAAAGCAGTATGACGTGAATGTCAAGATGAGAATCCAGCACAGTGCTGGTGGGTAGATTACAATCTTGAGAGTGGATAAAGATGAAAGGAAAGTGGTTGAGAAATGTCATATATCTATACAGAGTTAGTTTCATGTTGACTGAGACAATCTGAGAAAATCACTATCTGAACAGCATTAGTTTCCTGAAGACTGAGACTATTTGAGAAGGTTTTCCCAAGTGCAGAAGGTTGTCTAGAATTGTATAGTGGGGTGAAACAGTAGGAATAGAGAAGTGAGAGGAATGAGCGTGAAAGTGGGAATGGGAAAGAGAGTACAGAGGGGAAGTTAGGTAGGAGCGTGACATGGGCATGCCCATTTTGAAGATAGGTGTGAGAACAAGGGAGATTTGAAGTTGGTATGGACAGAAGTATTTCGAAGGGGGGGGGAGTTCTATAGTTTGGCTATGTAGCAAGAAAGCAGAAGTTGGTCAGGGGGTCTAGTGGATTTGTAGAGTTGGAGGTGGTTTTGCTTTTCTGATCTGAGAGAGCGGTTAGGTACATAAGGGGTTAAAGCGGTAGGAAGAGAAGGGCAGCTGGATGGTTTGAAGATGATCTTGTGGGCAGAGGTAAGCTGAAGGAATCTTAGGTAATTGGGTAGTTCAAGCCATTGCAAGGTACTGAGGGAGAGGCAGTGGTGTTCTGAGTTTTTAGAATTGGTTGCAAATTTGCTTATTTTATGGTAGAAGGATTCAAGTTTGGATTGTAGGCCAAGTTGTAGAATGATTAATAGAGGAGTGTCATACATACATGAGGGGAGAAGGAAGAGGCTAGGATTTGTCTGGTGAAAGGGCTCAGGTAGCGGCTGTGTCTGTACATGAGTCCTAGTTTTTGGTGTTTTTTTAATGGTGGTTTGGATATGGGTATCAAATTTTAGATTTTCATCAATGGTGATGCAGAGTAGTTTAGTGTTGGAGACAATTTTGAGGGGGATGTTATTGTGGCTGATTATGGAGTATGAGTTTTTGTTGATAGTGGAGTTTCTAGAGAAAGTAAAGCTCATCAGTTTGGTTTTATTAGTGTTTAAGGCCAAGTGATTGCTTTGCATCCAGATTTCTGTTTTAGTGAAGGCTGATTGGGTTTTTAATAGTAGGTCAGAGAGCGAGTAGACTGAGCAGATGATTGTTGAGTCATCTCCGTAATGTATTAGTGAGGACTCTGGGATGGTGCGATGGAAGTTGCTGATAAATATATTGAAGAGAAGAGGACCTAGAACAGAACCTTGTGGTACACCGGTGGGCGTAGGTAGGAAGGGAGAAGTTGAGGATTTCCACTGTACAGATTTTTGATGATCAAAGTGGTAGCTAGAGAACCAGGCTATAGAGGAGGGAGAGAGGAGAGTTGGGACAGGAGCAAGGGGTGGGAGATGGTGTCAAAAGCTTTTGATAGATCTAGAAACAGTGTGGATACAAGTTTTTCTGAGTCACATGGTAGGTTAATGGTTTTGAGAAATGAAAGGACGGCAGTCATGGTACTGTGACCAGGGCGAATGCTGTGTTGAGTGGGGGTGAGAAGATTGTTTTGAATAAAATATGGCATCAGTTGTGAATGGATAGCTTTTTATAGTATTTTAGAAAGTGGGGAAAGGATGGCAATAGGCCTGAAATTGGTGGTGTCTGTGTTATTGCCTCCATTATGGACAGGTATGATTGTAGGCATGGCACCAGATGGATGGGACATAAAATTCCTGAATGGATCTGTTTATTAAAATAGAAATGGGAAGAGCTATGCTGTCAGCTGAAAGTTTGAGGAAGGCTGATGGTAGGTTATCAGGAGCATTGCGGCAAGGTTTTAGTTTAAGGAGAAGTCTTTTTATTGTGCTTGTGGGAATAGGTTTAGGCTGAAAGGGGAGGAAGGATGTATGTGATTGGGGGGGTGGGGGGTAGGTGTGGTTGGGATTTGAGGGGGGGGCAGTTTAGCAATACAATCCACGAAGGAGGAGTTGAATTGGGTGGCTGTTTCAAGGTTGGTATGCGTGGAGTTGGGACAGGGATTGTTTTTGTTTCCTGGGTGGAGATGAAGTTCCAAAACTTTTTTGGGTTTATTGCATGTTTGGATTGTAGTTTGTTGCAGTATGTTTTGCGAGCTTTAGTTATTAGTTTGTTTTACAGAGTGTCAGCTTTGTTTGAATTCTAGAAATGAGTTAGGTGTCTTGTTTCTCTGATATAGCTTCCATTTTTGTCTCTTTGATGCATTATTATTTTGGTTTCTTTTGAGAGCCGGGGGGGAAGGGTTGGACTTGACATGTTTGGTTCTGAGGAGAGCATGGAGGTTTAGTAGGCTTAGGAAGGACTCATAGAAGTAGCTTATGGCATTGTCAAGGGGTAGGGTTGTTAGAGGAGTCCAGTCAGTATGCTTTAGACATCTGGAGAAGGTTTGAGGGTTGAAACAGGAAAGGGTATGGGTTTGAATACAGTGGTGGGGAGAGGAGAGGGGAGACAGTCAGCAAAAGCAGGCAGGTGGTCACTGAGAGGGTCAGAAAGGATTCCAGCATTTGAGATAAGGTTGGGATGGGATGTTAATATCCACTCAATGATGGTACCAGAGGTTCCATCTTTATTTGGTCTGGTTGCAGAGTTTATTAGTTGGCAGAAGTTTTATAGGTTGATTGTTTGAGATGGGGTTTGAGAACAAATAGATTCCCAGATAATATTCACATCTCAGAGCATTTAGGTTTAATTTTTGATGGTAGAGGAAAACCAGAAGAGGATATCTTTTAGGGTTTGGATACCGTTGCCTGAGGGAATATAGAGGGCTCCTATGCATATGGACTTGTGATTATTGATTTTTAGTAGGCCTATTGTTATTTCACCATTGGCAAAGGTAGGGATGTGATTAGTGTAAGGGGTAATGGTATGGGAGGAAGAGTAGATAATGGCTACCCCACCACCTTTCTTATGTAGTCTGTCATTGCAAATTATTTGGTAGCCTGGTGGAAATATCTCGTTGTCCTTTATAGGGAGTTTAAGCCAGGTCTCTGAGATGGCTGCTATGTCTGGACAGTTGTGGGAGAGCCAGTCATGCAGGTTAGGGATTTTATTTTGAAAATATTGGGCATTGAATGTGGTGAGGCATATGGCTTTAGGTTTTTTGGGTTGTGTAGGAGGGGAGGTGGTGTAGGAGGGGGAGGTGGTGTATTGTGTGTTGGCAGTAGGTCCTGGGTTGGGGTGAATGTCTCCAGAGAGTGAGAGGGAGATTTGGTGAAGGATGTGTGTGAGGTATGTCAATGTGAAAAGTGACTGAGTGGAGGGGTAGTGTTTATTGGCATGAGGCTGGAAGTTTGTGTGGTGAGAGGATGAGGTTGGTAGACATTTGGGCTTGAATAGAAGGGATGTGTTATTAGAGAAAAGTGCTTGGTTAATGGCAGTGAAGGGTGGTGTGTTAGTAAGTTGGTAGGTGATGGTGGGATGTGTGGGTGAGGTAAGGTGGTGGTTAGGCAATTGTGTAAGAAATGTAAGACAGGTCAGAGAGGTTAGTAGAAGAGAGAGAGAGGATTAGCAGATTTGATGAGGTAGGGGGCATTGTTTGTAGTGGGTATGGATTAAGAGGTTGGAGTTGTGTACTAGGGGTGGGGTGAGGTATGATAGGTTGATTGTGGGAGGATTTCAGGATAGATAAATTTACATATAGTGGGGGTGGGTGGGAATGGGGGGTAGGGTAGGGGGTGGAGTGAGCCCGTAAGGTGAACGGAGTGGGTAGAGCCCCAGAGAAGTGAGTTAAAACCCATCAGTGAGTATCTCATGGCACATAAGAGTGTAGTTGTATCTGGAATGCTTGACAGGGTGAATTACATACGCCTGGAAGGTACAGCCTGCAGTCTGTTAAAGTTTTGAGCAGCAGTTTAAAGCAACAACCCAGTGGCTCAACCTTTGGACTGTTTCTATAGGGAGAGGTGCTGTCTGGGACCTTTTGGAATGGGTACACAGGTGTGTTCAGGTTCGAGCGGTTGGCTATTGGGAGGGGAGTAAATGGATCTCTGCTGCCTCCTATGGGAGAAAAACTGATAGTACAGGTAGAGTGGCAGAGGGAAAGAAACAAGGTGCTCCTGTGAGCGTGCACGCTATCGAGGAGCACTGTAACAGAGATTAGACCTGGGCTATATGCTATACATACACAAAAAGCATTGGAGCTTACAAAGACAATACTACTCTGTTTGGGCAGTGGGCAGGTTAGATGCAGTATGACACGTTTTTATATGCTATGAACATTCCTGCTTGCTATATTCTAGGTCTATAGGAGCCTCAGCTCTTACTTACCTACTCATATGAAGGTGAAGGAGACAAACATGCAGAGTGTATACAAAGTTATTTTGGTATATATATATCTGTTTCTTTTTCTAGGCAAGCTAGTCTGGCCATGAATCATATGTATCATTATCAGAAAGGCAACTTGCATACCTCTTTGCTAACAAGATACATCTGCTTTGCACCGGTCTTACCTAAGATGAAACTTTGTCACTGCATTTCAGGATTCAGTATTTCCCTGAATAATAGATTGCATTTCCAAATGCCAAAGTCCTTCATGCATTGTGAATTCATTCATGAATCACCCTAACGCCAATTCTTGTAACTATGAGCAAAAACTTACGGGACTAATGATATTCAGTGTCTCTACATATGTACTTGATGCATCTGCTAATGCTGTTAAACATACCATTTCCATTATTTTAAGCTTTACAAGCATCATTCTATCATAGTCTATAGTTTGTTACAAAATGTTACAGTTTCAAACACATTTTCAAAAGTATGTTTGGTCTCTATAGCATATTCACATACTGAAGAGGGTCTAGGCACCCACAACTTAAAATATTTTAATATATTAATATATTAAAAAATATTACTCTAGTCATCGGGATCTACAAACATTTCACAAACAATCCCTAATGATCTCACAAGATCAGTTCCACCCCAGTATTCATCAATACATGAATATGTATACTGTCAATCTATGCATTCACTGAAGAATGCTAACATATTGGAACCATTCTGTTTTCCAGGTATTGTAACAGAACACATCTACACTTCTTTTAAATGATTACATAGAGAAATACAGAGGCATTTTTATTTTTCCATGAATACATAACTAAAATGTCAAAAAATAAACAAACTTGGCAATGTAACAAGGTGTAATTAGCTTTTTTGTTTCTATATTGTTCATATCCTTTGTTCCATGACATTAATATAAAAGTCAACCCAAGGCCTAGACATTCATATCCTGTAAATAACAATTACAAATGCTTACCTTAAACTAGCATGTTGGAAATGTAATTTCTGACACCCTTTTCATGTATTTAGTTTATCACAGAAAATTATTCATGTAACCAAATACATGCTGCAGAGTCATTTAATGAAAGCCTTTATTCTACCTCCCTTATAGCGCTGTCAGATTTCAGCAAATGCATTCATTTTCTAGGCTGAAAATGCAGGTATTCAGAATTCTAGTAAAGCAATTGTCAAGGTTTCTCAAAAGGCACAGTCTTAAAATATTCGTGCATTCCTGGGACATCAGATAATACAGTTGAAGTATAAAAGGATATTGACTGATAGTGTTATAATATCAGCCAAGGATGCAAACACTACTTTTCATCCTGTTCAGGTCAGAATGTTTTCTGATACAGGCATCAGGTCCTGATGAGGCTTATCCTACACTGCACTCAGATGCACATAGGCCCACATGAACTGGACAGAAGTGGCCTTATAGCATGCAGTATGATACAAAGAAAGATAGTGACAACCTTAATCACAATATTTATTAAATTCATGCCAGTATATTAAAATAGTTTGAGACCAACATAACTATTCTCTCAGGAAATACAAACTACCATCTGACAACTAAGCACAGAAAATATGATTATGAGCTTCACAGAATAGTCCAGAGTTTGATTCTTTCAGCCCCCATTTACACACTGCGCAAGTTTACTTGCGAACTGTGTTTTTGGTTCACCCCTGAAAAAAAGAGTCACTTCACTGTATTAGTTTTAATTAATTAACCAATAAAATACTGCAACCATTACATGGTGCTAACATTTAGGCAAACACAGTGTCTAAATAAAATTAGTATCCAAATAAACAAAATGCCAGGCCACCAAGGCTGTAGGTTATTAAATTTATTCAACTTAAAAGTAAAAATAAACACGTGTAAGCGCTTTCACGATACAATAGATCACTTCATCAGACAGTCACATTAAAAAGAAGAACCATCTATATAGCAAAAGCGCTGTGACATTATTTCCTGTAGCAAGAAGCATGTAAAAAAATTGGGAGTGGACGTGCCTTCAATATAGGCTTCAGGGAAACAACCGCATTTAGTTCTGGAAACTTATCTGCTTTGAGTGATAAAATCCAGGCTAGTTCCCTTGCCTGTCTTGTTCTTAAGATCCCCGCCCCTAATATCAGTTCCAACCACCTCCCGTGCCAGAAACTTAAACTTATGGGAGTTCCCTTCAGCCACTGCATGGTGTGTTAATGCATTTTCCTGCTTCCCATTCCTAATGTCCATCAAGTGTTCCAAAATCATTTCCTTAAAGGAAAGATTGTTATGCTATTTGCATAGGGAAAACCAGAGGGTGCAGAATGCCAAATAAACTAAATTCTTTGTAGAACAAACTACATAAAATAAACATTTAACAGATAAACCTAAGTGAGGATGTTTAAAAACCATGCCAGGTTGTATAGAACTACATGCACTACACCTTTGACAGGGATAAGTGCCTTACCGCTGGGACTGAGGAAACCCTCCTAATGCTCCTTTTCTATAGCATAGTTGTCTCTTCAGATTTGGGTTATTTCTAAAAGAAAACCATGGAACTTCTGATACGACTCCATTCAATTCTTCAGAGATAGCTAAAATCCCCATTGTTTCTTCACTATATCACAGAAAGTATTTATATCACTCAAAAATGTGAGTGGAAACCTCACTGTACATTGTGGAGCAGATATGGGGACTGCGTCTCCCTCAGAGAGTTGTTGGGCATAATAAGCTCACCCCTTGCCTTTCCTTCCTTGCCAAACTTGGGCTATACAGCTATCTACTTCATCCTGTGCATAGCCTCTTGCTAGAAAGTCAGATCAGAGACTCCTTCTGTAGGAGGCTGTCATCATTACAAAGCCTCATAATTCTTAAGAACTGACCCCTCAGCACATTCCTCAGTATGCGCAGAGGATGCATACTATTTTTATGCAGTAATACATTCTTCCTAGTGGCCTTTTTAAAAACCTTGGTCTTAACACACCCTAGTACTGATTTATTGATGGATACGTCTAAATATGCAATTGCTTTACCAGAAGCTGTGTATGTGAATCTCAGGAAATCAGTGGTAGAATGTAAAAACAAAATCTACTACCAGTTCAAGGGAGCCATCCCATAATAAAAGGGATATCATCCACAAATCTTTTGTAGTACAAAATATGATGATGGAACAAATGATGGAACACATTACAGGTTATTACTGTACTTCCCACCATGCCAGTGTTAGGTTGGTATAGCTAATATTTATGCAAACAGTGTCTAACTAAAATTAATCTTAGCTGTATTTTCAGTCTGTATATCATATTTTACCAAACTAAGAAAATGCTGGAGATCAGCCAGAGTTTTGGTGATTCAGTTCCAACTAGAATGACAGAGAAAATGTTATTTAAGATATTTACTATATTATTACTATCACAGGCCCTTTAGCTTTACCTTCGAAACAAAACCATTACTGTTATAATCATCTCTTTAGTTGCAAAAACAGTTCTGAAGGGAAAGATTGTGGTGTGAAAGACTGGAAACTATCTACACTTGGATTATATAAAAGTTTCAAATGGATTTTGTATGGAAGTCAAAGGTCCTTTCTCACACAGATGGTTTCAGCTGTGTGCATTCTACTTAAACAGTGAACCTTGATGTTTCAGCACCACAAAGTAAAATATATCCTTGTGTATTTTGTAGTAAAATTGACAATAATCTTTTTCACTCTGATCAGACTATAATAGTCCCCAAACAGATAGCTAGATATTGAAAGTCAGGTAGTTAAAAACAAAAATACGTTTGACAGGATGTAAACATCTGAGTGAAAATTCATCAGGAAAGCTAATGAGTGAGGACCTACTGAAAGTGCTTGTTCAAGCGTGGAGGGAGGGTTATGAATAGAAAATGTAACTGGCTCTTCTGCTTTTGTTACACTTGAATTCATATTGAGTGTCTATGATGACAACAAGCCATTTATTCTCTGAGTGAAAGCAATTTAAAAACCCTTCGAAATTTAGAAGTTCGCTAATGAAAGGCATAATAGAAACACAATGTAGCCATCACATCAATGAACTACATTAAAACATCAGTTTGGCAACTAATGTTTGGTAAAGAAAAACTAAGTGAGACAACATGGCCCACTTTACTGCATAGGTACATACAGAAAACAGTTGGCAGATATATGTGAAGGTATGGGAATGACTGTGTAAAATACCATCAGAATTTTTTGGGACTGCAGGATATGAGGTACTGAAAAAAAAAACATGTCCGATCAAGTTGGAATACAGTACCCTGGATGGTTAGCCTTACTGGGTATGCAGTCCTCCGGATAATGAGGGTTAGGCTTTTTGGGGAAAATGAGGGTTAGGCTTTTTGGGGAAAATGAGGCTTAGACTTTTTACTGGGCTACAGTCCTCTAGGTAACAAAGTTTTGCCTTTTTGATGAAACTTAGTCTCCTGGATAATGAGGACTGTTCTTTTTGTTAGGATACATTCCACTGGATAATGAGGGTTAGCCTTTTTGTTGGTATCTATTAACCTAGATAATCAGGGATAGGCTTTTTGGGGGATACATGCCACTGAATAGTGAGGGTTAACGATTTTGGGTATGAAAACTATTAGAAAATGAAGGTTAGATTTTTTGATGATACAAACAGATAGAAGGGTCAGCCAGTCACTGTTGAAAGACTTCAGAATCCTTCCCAGAGCACAGAAAGATCTACATGAACTCCTCATTTTGTAAACAAGAGACTAAAATAACAGACATTAATGATGGAAAAGACTACAGAACTGTTAAAGGTGAAGACTAGCAGTTAAGGTCCAGGATATGTAGAATGGATGCATGATGCAGTTCTTTAAGTTGGCATACCTATTTCTTTGAATTTTTGTGAATGCCAGACTGTACAATAGCATACATCAGGGTTTTAGGCCCTACTCTGTATTTTATAGACTGAGGCCTTGGTCAGAGGTATACCTTCATGTACATGGCTTTGAGAAAATTGGAAGAACATAAACATCTTGTTGGAGAACTATTCTCCAACAGGGTATTAATGTAAGACAAGAGCCCAGTAACAAGTCTGTTTCTTCAACGCATTACATTAAGCCCCCCCCCCCATGTCTGTGCATTGAGCATCAAGTCAAAAAAGGAAATAAAGAAAAACAAAAGCAGCTGTAAACAAGAGTTACAAAGAGCTCCTGTTTTACTTTTTTCTTACTTATTCGTATTAGTTGGCTCATTAGTTGGAATGCTAATTTTGAACATGAAGTTATGTATTTGAGACAACTACTTTTGGATAGAGGCTATATATCTGCTTATTGCATAATGTGATAGATGAAGTATAGGGTTTGAGAGGTTTTAGGTTTCCACCCATCTTGATCAGTGGAATTCCTTTTTTCTGATATTAACTGACAATGCAATACTGATGATGGGTTTACAGGAGTTCCTTTACCTATTTTCTATGATGCCTTTGAAATTAGAAAAATTCTTACTGGAAACTGGAAAATTGTTGCAGGCAATAGGGACCTTAATTAAGCACTTGGTGGCACACCTACATTTTGTTACAAAAAGATTTTTGATCTTAAATTATTGGAGTATATTCCCTACAATGATGAACATAGTAAGGAGGGCAAGCTACGATGTAATGGGTGTAAACAGGTAGATTTATTAATGAAGGTTCAAATGTGCTTCTAAAACATAATGGTTTACAAATCTGGTCAAAAAGTAACTTTAGTTGCAACTGAAAACTTTGTAGATTCTTTAGCTACATGTCACTGCTTTCATATAGGAAAAAAACATTTGGAAGTTAAATAAAAGAATTTCAGAGCATATCTTAGCCATCAAAAATATAGATGATAAAAATGCTTTGGCAAAGCATGCCCTCACCTGCAAAGACTTTAGAAAATTTTTATTTTTTGTTGTAGACTTTGTTTAACCGGTTCTGTTTAGGTAATGTTATTACCTATAAGTTAAAGAAATGAACTGGCAAATTATTTTGCAAGCAGATAGGTTGCCAGGCATTAATGCTGTTTGTTGTTTTCTTTTGGCTTTTCCCAGTTAGGGGTCGTCACAACGGAACTCCGGTCTGCTAATGATTGGCAGTAGATTTTCACGAACGACGAGGTGCCAGCTCGACGTTCAACCTTCAACGAAGGCATGCCCATTTACGCATGTCTTTCGAACGCTCACCCAACCATGGGGAGGACATGCAGACTCCACACAGAAGGCACTCCCTGCACTCCAGCAGAGAATCGAACAGAAGAACCTCTTGCTGTGAGGCAACAATGCTACCGCTGCACCACCGCGGATGTGTTGCCAGGCATTAAAGAATATATAAAAATCAAATATCTTGAAAATTTTGAGTAGTATTTTTTAGTTAAAGATATTTGAATATTTATTTTATAGTGTGCATGTTGTTGAAAAGGATATAAATGCTTGTTGAATGTATTCAGCTTTAAATATTTTTAATTAAGTTGGTTGTATGACTTTTTGAGAATTATTTAATCATGGCTTTTTATGTTGCAGTAAAGTTCTGAGGAATTTATGTTAGTAAGATTAAAGGACAAAATAACTAAACTTTATATTGTGCAGTGTTTTTTGTTTTTTTTTTTTTTGGTGCAGTTTAACAGTTCAATAGTTTTGTTTGCAGACTTCCATTACAAGTGTTTTATTTCAAGTTTTCTTACTTCCTCACTTTGTCTCTCTTTAAAAGTCACTTTAAGTGAGCATGGGAAAACATAAATAAATAAAACTAATGTACTTAATTGCAGCATTTAGAAGGTGGTGTGTGTGTGTGTGTGTGTGTGTGTGTGTGTGTGTGTGTGTGTGTGTGTGTGTGTGTGTGTGTGTGTGTCTGTTTTCAAAAAAGTGAAAGTGTGTGCATGTGGGGACATTGATCTACAGTGTATGTATTTTTTTCACTTATTTGATCACAGTAAGACACCTGAGATGTACACAGTCAGAAAAGTGCACATTTGTGTGTGACTTTCTGTATGTCTATTTGTGTGCATGTGAGTTTCTGTATGTGTGTGATACCATGTCTCTGTTTCTGCCTGTGTGTGTGTGTGTGTGTGTGTGTGTGTGTGTACATATATCTATATATATATATATATATATATATATATATATATATATGTATGTGTGTGTGTGTGTATATATATATATATATATATATATATATATATATACATACATACACGTTTGTGGCATAGATATATATATATATATATATATATAGATATATATATACACACACACACACACAGACATTATATATATATATATATATATATATATATATATATACACACACATATATAAATATATATATATTTTATATATGTGTGTGTATGTGTATATATATATATATATATATATATATATATATATATATATATATATATATATACACACACACATACATTAATGTGTGTATATATGTACACACATACATAAATGTGTGTGCGTGTGTGCATACATATATATGTATATACATAGGTTCATTTGTTCATAGGTAAGTATAAGGCTACCTGTCTTTGCAGACCATTCTAAGCTTAGCCAATTTCCCTTTTGATGCTTGCATAAATAAGTCAGCTTGTTGAAATAAAAAAAAAAAAAAAAAAAAAAAAACTGGGACAGCTGATTGAAATTTAGCTGATCGGATGTATTAGCTTTTTTTCAGGTAAATATTATGGTGTAATGGTGATGAGGGAATTTACCCTTTCCCACTGTATTGCAATCAGAGATTTGTATGCATAATTAGCAGGGGTTTGGGGTGCAGGTGAGCTTGCCCCCCTGCAAAAAAATGCTTTTTTTTTCGCATGCTCCAAGGTTTTAGTGTCTTTTTTGCAAATCAGAATTGCAATGTTTTGCAGCATTAATCCTCTTACAGATATGGTATCAGTTTTTTAATCAAGATGAATCTGCTGACTGTTTTCCCCAATTCAAAGTTCACTGAACATTTAGTAGGGTTAAGGGATTTTTCCCTTTTCCTCACTGTTTTCTGACCTTGAAACTGATCTATATAATTAAAGGAAGGGGGAGAAGAGAAAGTTTATTTTTCTTTGTTTTTTATTGCACATTCCATTTTACCTCAGAGGACTTCAACTATTGATACAGAACAGATCCCAGCTGACTGTTAGACAAATTTTTAACATATAAACAACACAACACACTACTAGGTATGACCTACCATCCTCCATCAGCCAATTATATTCAAATAACTAACTAAACAACCACACACTCTAAAATAAATGACCATATCACCATCATAGGAGACGTTCGCATCAGTCTTCCAGACTCTGCCAACAATGATGAACTGACATCTGAACTGAAATGGGCGTCATGATTATTAATACTGAGCCTACATGAATCAATCTTAGCACAGGGAAGAACTCCCTACTTGACTTAATTCAACTTGTTAAACCAAAGCCACATCTGCTTAATTTGTAAAAGATCCCGTGGCACTTATTGAAAAGAGTAAAAGAAGTTCCTGTGTACACTGGCCAAATTTCCCCTGTATAAATACCACCTTGGGTCTCCCCTGAAAAGAGATCATTGGCCTAGTAGGACTAACTAGGTCAACGAAGTGTAAATAAATAAACATACTCAGCCACCCTCTTCCATCTCCACCATTCTCAGCAAAGTTTATCTGGAATCACTCAGTGCAGTGATATTACGCTCTTAAGTTACCATGGAAGTGTTCCTGTTGTATCTGCTTTGAAGTGCATAAACTGTTTATACTCTGATGATGAAAGGTAGACTCTGTAGTACAAGACAAGCATGCCTACAACTGCTTAGTACATTGAGACTTACATTTTGTGATGTAGCAACAGGCCACTCTGCTAACATTATTGGTCTGTATTATATTCCCACTTTAATTTTTGACCCTTTAGCCACTATGTGTAATTGTGAGGAGTCAAGGACTGTAAATTCACAGAGATACATAATCTTTCAATTAACATTATCTCTCCATTTATGAACTATGCCAAGTTGAATCATAGCTAGAGTGGGACGAAGGGGGTAACCGACCTGGGTGCAAGGTGTCTGGGGTCATAATTAGTGCAGTACTGACATTCATTTCCATAAGGGCATTTCCAAATGTCTGAACAGAAGTGAATAACAATATTGCTTTTGCGGTCAGGACTGAAGAACGTCAATATTTTGTCTGTGGTATAACTTTTAGCAAGTTGGTTGCTACAATGTTAAAAGCAGAAAGCGCATGTTATCTATTAGCTGCAGTATAATGCACAATGTGCAAGTACATTTTTACACTTACAAATGATGTTTGATGAGATTTTTACAGAAAAAAATTGTTGATTCAACACTTTAGATAAACATATTGATAAGAGTAAACACAGACTTAAATTTAGATACGTTTACCTGAATTGACACCTATAGTAAGCAAAAGAAATTCTTCACCGTCCTGTCCTCTTGTACTTTTTTAATCTCCTTTACAAGGTGTTATCTCTGAAGTATGAGATTTTACCAGTATCTCTACAGGTGGCCGCATTAAAATTCGTCGTGTCAATTGCCTGAAGCACAAACCACAAAGAAATACCACCAAATGCTGTTTTCTATAATGCACAGCCACTGTGATTTATAAGTGTACACTGGCAATGGTTGCCATCTTTTGGGAGATTACTCCTTTCTTCAAGTTGGTGCAACCATGGAGTATATACAAGTCCGAGGTGTAAGGGGACTTGCCCTCCACATTGGAAGGGTGCAGGAGTATTTAACCCTCTGCTATCTTTTTCACCTTTCTGTGATTCAAGCGTTAATTTACTGGCATTTCTCATGTTCATTTTGCTTTTCAGTGATCTATAGTAGAACTGCTTTTACCATTTGAATAAAAAAAGAAAATGTAAATTAGCTCAGGAAACATTTATACTATTTTATCAAACCTTAAAATCATAACATTAACTGAAATTCTAACAAGCAACTCAGTGTAAAACAAATATTTTCTGTTACTTAACTTAAAAGGGGATTAGATTGTTTATTTTATTTGACATTTGTTAACCAGGTTGGTCCATCTGAGCCAGAAGCCCATTTTCAGTTGAGACCCAAGGAGAAAAGCTCCAACGTTTTACAGACTTTTGCAGACCAATAAGTAGTAATAATTTCACAAAAATATTTATGAATACAGAAAGGAAATATGTATGAATACAGAAAAAGACACTAAAAACTTGTAATTAATACATTTGCAGGATACAATTATTTGTTTTTTAAAAAAATAGGAAAAAAGAAAAAGCAGTTTTAGAAAAAGTAGAACTTGATAATAATAAAGATAAGATAATTAAAGTAGAGCTTAATATATACATATTTACATGGGGTTGCGGTATCGAAGCTGGTGGAGTTAAAGTAGTAAACAGTGCATTTATAGTACAGAAAAAGAGGAGTCTAAAATCTGAGTGAAGAATACTGGAAAATGAAAAGTGGTGTACAGGATTAGATAGGGTCATGACAGGGCCTTGTTTTAAGTAAAAGTTTTTTAGTTCCTTTTTGAAGTGCTTTGGGTGGGAGATGTTTCTAATGAACGAGGGGAGTTAGTTCCAGGCTACAATGTATTTGCAAAGTAGTTTTCCAATGTTTTTTTTAGGTTTATAGATATCAAGAAGTTGTTGGTCGGAGGTACGGAGAGGACTACTGGGGATGTAGAAGGAAACAAGGGAGGAGAGAGAGGGGCAGGTTGTAAGTTTGTATAGAATGGAATGTGTGATGTAAAATTGTGACAGTAGGAGTTGTTGGGGGAATTCTAGCCATTGAAGTGTGTTGAGAGCAAGGCAGTGGTGAGAGTTATGAGGTGAGTTAGTAGCAAATTAGCTATTTTGTTGCACGTTTGTTCTAGCTTAGATAAAAGTGTACACTGGCTGTTAGTAAAAACATTGGGGCAGCATAGAGAAGAGATGGAAGGAGGAATGCTTGAGCCATGGAGAGTTTAGCATCAGAAGTAAGAAATTTCTTATTTCTGTATAGTTGACCTAGTTTTTGGTGTTTTTTTTTTTTTTTTTAATACTTTGCTGCATATGCCGGTTAAATTTTAGTTCCTCGCCAATAATGGTACCCAAGAGCTTGGTGTGGGGTTCTGTTTTGATGGTGGTCTTGTCAAGGGATGCGATGATGAAGGTTGATTTGTGGTGAGATAGAGGATGGGAAGGAATACCAAAAGTTTAGTTTTTTTAGATTTAACATAAGTTCCTTATTGGAGAGCCACTTTACTATTGACAGGAATGATTCTTGGGTGTGGGCATGGAGATGAGAGATATCATTGCAGATGGAGATGAGAGTAGAATTGTCAGCACATTGAATAAGGGAAGACTGTTTGCAAGTGGTATAGAGGTTAATTGGTGAAGATATTGAACAGAAGGGGACCTAGGATGGAGCCCTGGGGGAGCTAGAGATTGGATGGGTGGAAAGGGGGAGCAGGAAGTGAGCCATCTGACTGATTGTTGCCTATTGGAGAGATAACTAGAGAACCAACTCAATGTGAGCCCAGAGAGGTTGAGATGAGATAGTTCAGATAAGAGTAAAGAGTGTGAAATTGTATCAAAAGCTTTAGAGACATCAAGGAAAAGACAGGATACAAGTTGGTTATTGTCTCTGGCTTTGGCTACAGTGTGAGTAAAAGATTACATTGTAGTGGCTGTACTGTGGTTTGGCCTAAAGCCATGTTGAGTGGGGGTTACCAGGTTTTCTTGGTGAAGAAAATTCAGTAGCTGTTTATGGATTCATTTTTCAAGTATTTTTAAGAGAGGGGAAAGTATGGTGATAGGTCTATAATTAGATGGATCAGTAGAATTCCCACCTTTATGCAGTGGGACAGTATAGAAGGATTTCCATATGTGTGGCTTCTTGTAGGGACCTATTGATTAACTGGGATATAGGGTAGACTATGGATTCAATGGCTAGTTTGAGGAAGATGGGAGGTAGGTTGTCTGCAGAAGGAGAGCAGGGTTTAAGTTTGAACAGAAGTGATTTCATGTAAACAGTGGAGACTGGTTTAAGGGAGAAAGGGCTTTTTTGCGTAGGTTAGAAAAGGTAGGAGGGGGTCAGAGTTGTGGTTGATGTGAGTATGTTTTTGGAGTTATTCAGAAGGGGAGCAGTTTCTAGTGGGGTATTATTTGAGAAATATGTGGGTGTGGAAGTGTTTCCAGGGTGAAGAATTTTGTTTATGGTCGACCAGAATTTTTATGAATTAGATTTTCTGTTAAACTGGGGTGAGTTAAAGTTTTTCTTATATTGGTTATTTTTTTGGAAAGATTCCCAAGTTCCCTGTAGTTCTGGAGCAGAGATGGTGATTTTATTTTAACAAAAGCTTTCCAGATGCTATCTCTTTTATGAATAAGGGACTGAGTGTCTTTAGAGAGCCAGGGGGCATAATTATCTTTAATTCTAATTCTCCTAGTGGGAGCAAGAGAGTTAAGAATATCTAGGAATATTTGATTACATTTTTGGATAGCTTCATTAAGAGGGTGTTCCCAGAGAAAGGACCAGTTAATGTTTGATGATGTGTAGTTAAATGTGTCTGTATTAAAGTTTGTGAGTTTATGGCAGTCTCTGAAGGAGTGTGTTTTAAGTGATTGGATAAAGTATCTTTGGATGTGGGTAGGAAGATCGATCAAGGTGTCAGGTAAGGTACAGGGGTTGTGGTAGAGGCTAGGGGTGTTTATGAGAATCTATTCTAAGATTGGATTGGTAGAAGAGGTTTTTTGCATGCGTGTGGATGATGTGACAATCTGACGGATTTGAGGGGAGTCAGATATTTATTTGGACCAGTTGATATTAACGTTCCCAAGGATGATAGTTTCATAGGATATATTGTAAGAGACCCAAAATAGAATGTGTTCAAGGGTGGGAATATTACTGCCTGGAGGGAATTTTATGAAGGCTATGGCAAATTTTTGTATGAGTTTACATGGCAATTGAGAATAAGTAGCTCTGTAGGGTGGAAATTGGGCACAGGAATAGTTAGAGGCAAAAGGTTGAGTTGATTAGAGTAGAGAATGGCAACACTTCCATCTTTTTTGGGGGTTCTATCATGATGTTATAGCCAAGTGGTAGTATAACATTATTAGTGATATGAGGTTTAAGCCATGTTTTGCATAGTATGCATTGGGAGGTATGGGTTATCCATGCATGGAGTTCAGTGTTTTGTTGATGAGGCTTTGGGTGTTCAGAGAGTAGATATGTAGACATTTGGGGTACAAAGTGAAATTGCTGGAAGGGAGAGGAAGGGGGGACAGAGAAAGGAGGGGGAAAAGGATGATGAGGTGTTGAGTTTGGTGTTGGGAGTTAAGGTAGAGGGGACAGGGTTGGGGTGGATGTCACCAGAAAGAAGTAATATAATTGTGGGTGTATTAAGTAGTATATGAGGAGGGTAAAAATTGTTTTATTTTTGGTTTGCAGGTGAGAGAGGTGTTTAGACTTACTGTATATTTATGAAGGCAAATGATGGAGAAGTTATAGAGAGATGGGGAGATTTTATAAGAGTGAAATGTGTCATTATTAGAAAGGGTGAATGTGGTGGTAGGCAATATGTTTGGGTGAAAGAGTTTAGTGTGATATGAGGTTGAGACTGTGAGAAGGATAAGAAGTGGGATGGTTTTGTAGAACAGGTGCAATGTGAGTTGTGAAGAGCTTATGTAAACTAGGGGTGGAAGGAGCTTGTGGGATGTGGAATTAGTGAGAGTTGTGTGGGGGTGAAGTGTTAAGGGGGATTGATTGTGGGAAGGAAATGGATGTTGATTAGCTGTGCAATTAAGGAAGGGGTGTGGTGGCTAGTGTATAAATTTAAGTGGGGTAGGTGGGAATGGGGGTAGGGTAGGGGAGTGGAGTGAGACCGAGTGTAGCAAGGGCAAATGGAGTGAGCCGATTCACTAGGAGTCCAGGCAATACAAGCTAAGAAAAAATCAGTCATCACAGGTCAGTGTAAAACCTAAAGTGTACTAAGGGGCTGGATTAGTCTTTGAGCTATATTAGCTTGCATTTTAGAATAAAGATTTAGGTGAGAACATACTGTGAAAAGAGCTGACAGGTCAGGTGAAATGCACAAAAAGTAATACAGAGAGTGGGTTGTGGGGGAGGGGGTACTCTACAGTGACCAAGTTAGTGTGCACACCACGTAACAATATTGAGAAGTAAGAAATTACATAAAATACTGATCTTGCCTATAGCAGCAGGGCAAAAAAAATATATGAGTGAGGACTCCTTTGATTGTTGGAAGTTTGATGGTCATGAATGTCACAGAGAAGGGTTTAACATTCCTGGTTAACAGCCGCAGTTAGGATGCATTTATGGGAATTAAAGCTAGTAAAGCTGAAAAGAAAAAGAGGAAATAATAATTTAACAAAAAGAATGTAGAGGCAGCAGTATAGCAGACAGGAAATTATTATTTTAACAGGAAGTTTTGCTCACATTATATCTCATATACCCTTCTGTATTAATATACAATGACAGACAGTACATGAAACAAAAACAGAGACTAGCTGATCTGTGACATTAACAATTAAAAGGTAAACTCAAAACTGTATGTTTTGTTACTGCAATGTAATGAGATATGTTAAAATATTTTAACTTTATCATTTGAGTGTTACTTTGACTGGAGCCCTATTTCCATTCCCTAAGGAATCAGCAAGCTGTATATCATTTTTATACATTTGTCTTTTTTTCTAGTTGTCTGCTACTTTTAATATGAGTATCATTTATGTTTCACAAGAATAGGGCTCAGATTCCTAAAGAGTTATTCTCAGTGCAAGTCTGCCCTGATTTCAAAAGACCAGCTCTCAGTGTAAGTGATTTACTCCAGTGTAAGGCCTCTCTATAAACAGGCTTACTACGGGGAGCAGATCCCAAAACACCTGCTCTCAGCCTGCTGTCAGTATAAGTGGTCACTTACATTAAGGGCAAGCCTTTTGGAATCAGAGTCCATGTTTTGAGACAAGCTCTTCTAAATTTCCCTTATGAGACATTAAACTATAGACTACATTGACTGTACCTGTAGCATAAACTGCTAAGAAGATGAAAGACATTTTTTGTAAACAGGCTTATTTCTTAAAATCCAATTTTGTTAACTATTAGGAAAATAAGAAGTTATGTACCTACCATAACATTCCACGTTAGTTGTCTTCTCGCCTTCTTTCTTGCATATTGGTTGGGGGTTCGGAGCCGATCCTCGGCTCCAACACGGCCATCTACTAAAGCTCGAGAGCTATTTACTGGCTCGAGGCCTCCCAATATCTCACAATGCTTGGTGCTAGATACCCAGATCTTGTTTGGCAGAGCTAACACCATAGAAAAATTTCAAGGACACCTGTCCAAACTACAAGGTTTACCTACAGTAGTAAAACAGAGGAAGGACATAACCCAGATAAGAATTATCCAGAGGAAGAAGGCCTCAAAAAGGGACTCTTCCTGGTCTGTCCAGGCTAGGGGGGTGGAGGGTGGGATGCAAGAAAGAAGGCGAGAAGAAGACAACTAACATGGAATGTTACGGTAGGTATATAACTTCTTAATGTTAAGTTGTCTATCTCGCCTTCATTCTTGCTGGTTGGGACAGCATCCCTAGCACCTTAGTCCTGGGTGGCTCATCGGAACAGACTCTTGAGCACAGTGGAACCAAAATCAGCTCTACTCCTAGAGGCCATATCCAACTTATAATGTGAAATGAAAGTATGAGGAGTGGCCCATGTGGCTGCAGAACAAATAGATTCCATTGGCAGTCTTGCTTGAAAAGCTACCAAAGTAGCTAACGCTCTGGTGGAATGACCTTTAGGTTTAGTAGGGAGTTCTTTATGTCTCAGTTGATAAATCAAAGTAATAATAGAGGACATCCACCTGGATAAGGTTACTTTAGAAACTGGCAGTCCCCGTTTGCCCTCAGCATAGGACAGGAAGAGTTGGTCTGATTTTCTTGTTTGCTTAGTCCTATCCAAATAAAAACGTAGTTGCCTATGAACGTCCAATTGGTGTAACTTTTGTTCAGCTTTGTTCGAATAGTTAGGAAAAAAGACAGGTAGATCAATAGCCTGATTCAGGTTTGTTTTGGAAGGTATCTTGGGCAGAAACGAAGGATTAGTCCTGAGTGAAACTCTATCCTTATGAAACACAAGGTAAGGAGGACGAATACAGAGGGCTTGAAGTTCCGAAACTCTCCTAGCTGAGGTGATGGCTACTAAAAAGAGAGTCTTCCAGGAGAGTAATTTTAAGGAACAGGAAGCCGCAGGTTCAAAAGGGGGAAGAATCAAGGAAGCTAATATCAAGTTTAAATCCCACGGAGGCGGGGGATCTCTGACCGAGGGCCTAAGCAAAATAGTCCCTTTAAGAAAGGCCTTACAATGTTTGTGGGACATGATGCTGGTTTCTGACAGGCCAGTGTGGAAATTTGCAATAGCAGCTAATTGGACCCTAATGGTGGCAGACGAGGAGCCAGCTTGAAAAAGTTCTGCTAAAAAATCTAGAACGTGATAGACAGGGGCTGTAAAAAGATCTATATTCCTAGCCTCTGCCCAGAAAGAGAAACGTTTCCACTTACTAGCATAAGTCTTCCTGGTGGTAGATTTGTGTGAAGAAAGGATGATTTCACGCACCGGTTGAGAAATATGTGAAAGCCTGGCTAAGGTTGGAAGTGGAGCAACCAAGCCGTGAGGTTGAGAGACTGAAGGGATCGGTACAGCCCACCCGAATGATGGACCAAGAGGTCTGGCACTGGGTCCAGATTCCACGGCTGCTCCAGCAGGTGACGATGCAGGAATGGGAACCAAATTTGTCGAGGCCAGTAAGGGGCAATGTGGATCATCCTGGATCCCAATGTGGTCGCCTTCTGAATTAGCTTGGGAATTAGGGGAAAAGGTGGGAATGCATACAGAAGACCCCGGGGCCAATCGTGAATTAGAGCATCTCTGGGGGAGTGGCCGGGAAGTGGGGAAGAGAGTGAAGAAATCGTCGCACTTGCTGTTGAGAGGAGTTGTGAAAAGGTCGCAGCAAGGTTGACCCCATGTGCAGAAAATTTTGTCTGCTACTGACTGATTGAGAGACCACTCATGAGGCATGAGAATAGCTCTGCTTAGCCTGTCCGCTATGACGTTGGACTTCCCGGGGATGTGTGTTGCTATCAGAAACTGTTCAGAGGAGATCGCCCACTGCCAGAGTCTGAGTGCTTCTCGACATAAGGGATAGGACTTGGTTCAACCCTGTTTGTTGATGTACCACACTACAGACATATTGTCTGTTTGAATTGCAATAGTCCCAGTGGGTAGAGAGTCCTGAAGAGCTTGCAACGCTAAAAGCACCGCTCTCATCTCCAAGACATTTATGTGCAGGTGGTACTCTAGAGGTTGCCAAGTGCCCTGGACAGTCCTGCCCTGAAAATGCCCCCCCCCACCCAATCAGGGAAGCATCCATGGTCACCGTGGCAACAGGAGGAGGAAGAACAAACGGTCTGCCCTGGAGTACTAGAGGGGAGACCATCCACCAAGCCAGGTGGTCTTTCCATGATTGAGTGATTATTATCTTGTGAGACATCGGCAGTTGCTGAAAGGACCATTGGGTAAAAAGCATCCAATAAGAATCCGCATGTGAAAATGAGCCAGGGGAACTAGTATGATTGCTACTGCCATGAGACCCAACGTTTTTAGTACAAATCTGGCCTGAATCCTCTTGCACTGTAGTAAGACCTGCACATGCCGGCGAATGTCTGACACTCTGTCTAGAGGAAGTTTTGCGGACAGTTCTTTTGTATTTAATCTTGTGCCTATAAAGGTTATAGACTGACAAGGCGACAATGCAGATTTTTCAAAATTTGTTGAGATACCTAGCTCGGAGCAAGTCCGGATGGTATAATCCCTGGCTTGCAGTAGCTGATGCCTGGTGGAAGCAGTAAGGAGCCAGTCATCTAGATATGGAAACACCTGGAATCCTCGCCGTCTCAGGTGAGCCGTAACCACTGCCATGCATTTGGTGAACACTCTGGGGGCTGTGGTGAGACCAAAGGGCAGGGCTCTGAACTGATAGTGACTGACTCCCAGCCGGAAGCGGAGAAACCTTCTGGAGCACATGTCCATTTTGATATGGTAATACGCATCCTGAAGGTCTATGGAGCACATCCAATTGTCCTGACCCAAAAAGGGTAGAATGGACTGAAGCATGACCATCCGGAACTTCGTTCTTTGAACAGATTTGTTTAACCTGCTGAGATTCAAAGTGGGTCTCCAGTCCCCTGTCTTTTTTGGCACCAAAAAGAACTTGGAGTAAATTCTGGATCCTTGCTGGTCTGCTGGGACTGGCTGGATGGCCCTTTTTTCTAGCAGTTTTGAAATTTCTGGCACTGCTTGTTCCCTTAGACCAGGTGGAACATCTGGAAGGGACTTGGTTGTTTGTACAGGGGTGTGGACAAAGGGGATTTTGTAACTCTCGGCTATGATGGACCGTACCCATTTGTCTTGTGTGAGGAGTTGCCAGGCTTCTGGGTACAGTGACAATCTTCCCCCGACTGCCTCCGAAGGTGGACAGTCGGGCAGCCCCTCAGGGGTGCTGAAAGTGTTTATCAGAGAAAGATTCTCTGCTACCCTGATTTTGCGGACCCCCTCTGCCCCTCGGGCAGCATCTATTATTGTTCCCTCCCCTGCCCCTGGAGGGAAACTCGGCACGTGTGTCAGGCACGACTCCCTGGGGTTTCTGAAACCACATTTTCCCACTCTTCTGACCTTTAGGGTATGGTCTAGAGGGAGTAGAAAAACGGACTCCCACGGCAGAGAGAGGCTTGCCTTCCTGCTCACACCTGGTAAGGGCATCCTTCACCTGTGGTCAAAACAGAGCCAAACTGAAGGGGGTATTGGTGAGGGATGCCTTAAAGGGGTCAGCAAAGTTACATAACCACATCCAGGCATGTCTTCACAAAGCCACGCCTGTACCTGCGGCCCTACTCACCCCATCGGCTGCATAAGAAATGAGCCTCATGGGGGAGTTGACGATTGAGTTAAGGGTCGCCAGCTGGGAGTTAATCTTATCTCGAGCCCCCACAGCTGATGGATCCTGAAGGATATCACCCAGTTCCTTGAGAAGATCCCTTTGAAGGCGGATGAAGTGGCACAGATAATTCAGCGACCGCATGGAAAAAGTTGCTGAGGAAAACATCCGCTTCCCGTACCTGTCCATTGCCCTAGACTCTATTAGGTGAATGGACAGGCACCGAAGGGTCAGCCAACTCCTTCTTCGTGGCTGCTGCCACCACCATGGCATCAACGAGGACACCTTTTGTCAAAAATTGTTTGTTGGGTGGGGCTGTAATGAACTTAGTGGGCCTACGAGGAGTTAGTTCCACTGTATCCGGGGCTGACCACGCCCTTCGAGCCACTACTTCCATGAGCGGGTCGAAGGGTGGAGACACCCAGGAGGTGGAAGGGCAAGAAACAAATGCGTCCAGGTATACCGACTCGTCCTCGGAAGGGTTAAGGGCAGTCCAGTTCCCCCTCTGCTTAAGGATCTCTAGGATGTCTGAAAAAGAGACATCCTCAGAGGGGGATCTTGGGGATCCTTCCGAATCCTCCAAGTCGGTATCAGACGTGACTGACTCGGGGGAGTCGACATGTTTCCTCTTACATTTTCTCTTCCAAGGGGGCTCCTCTGAAAGATCAGGGGAGGCCTCAGAAGAGGAAGATATGCCCAATGGGGCAACCTGGAGCATCTGTTCTCCACGCTTGGGGTCAGGAGGGTGGGCAGAGACCAATGCAGGCACCATGGGGGGAGGAGCCGAAGGGGCCAATCGAGGAGCTGACTCAGGAGTCAGCACGCTCCTCATGACCTCGAAGACACCGCTATCAGGCAGAGCAGAAGGTCCCCGCTCCGAGGAGATGTGAAACCCCCCCGGCACTGAGAGGGACGGCTCTGAGGTCGATGTCGGGGCCGAGCTCACCTGCGCCGAAGCCCCGAGAGGGAGAATGGGGTCGGACAAGGGTCCGATGCCACTCAGCCCCTCGGAGCCGACGAGGAAGTCCCGGCACCCAGATCCCTCCAAGGAAGGAACCAATGAAGAGATTGGAGCCGATGAAGGAGCCGAAAGGTGTGGTATCGGCTCTCACATTTCCAAGATTCGAGCCCCAACCAGCTCTGGCTCCAAATGCAAAGGGGGAGTCGGAGGAGGAATTGCTGAAGACACTGGGGCAGCCACAGTCTGTTGAGAAGGGCTGTTTAACATTTGGGCCAGGACCTGCGATTTAAGGAGTCTACTGACCACCCTCTCTAAGTCATGATCAGATAGCCTGGAGGACCGAGAGGAGTGGGATCTGTGGCTTCGTTCAGACTGAAGCAATGGTGACCTCGGAGCCGAATGAACCGATTCTAGGGAAGGGGAACCTAGAATGTTTTCAGCCCAAAGATAGTTCCGACACTAAAGTCGGAGCCGACTGAGGTCTAGAGATGTCGGCTCCAGCCGAAACCGAAGAGGAGGAAGATGCTCCGCCTGGCGACGGATCCAAACTGGGAGCCGACGGTTTGGCGGGCTTTGAGGATTTCCCCGACTGAAGCTTCACCGGGGATCCCTCTGGCTTAAGTAAGCCTCTCAAAATAAGCTTGTTCCTATGCTCCTGCAGGATTCTCGGGCTGAAGGCGTGACAGACCGAGCAGCAGTCCTGCAGGTGTAGGGAACCCAAGCAATAGACACAAGTGTGACCGTCTGTCAGAGACATCTTCTGACAGCACGAGTCACACTTCTTGAAGCCTGAAACTTTAGTATCCTTGGACATACTGGCAAGGGGATACTAAAGAGAGAAAAATTAAACTAGTGCTTAAACAAGGCACACAGAAACACTCACACACCCGCACTAGTTAAGCTAACAATAATAACTACAAAAAACTATCACCACACTTAATAACAACAACAATTATCCTTAATAAAAATATACAAATACTATAACGCTAAACAGTACTCCTATTAAGTACCAAACGGGTGGGGTTAGCCACTAAAGAGAAGAAACAAGGGGGGGGGATTCTCTAAACAAAAAACGAGTTTCCTAGGTGGGATAAACTAGGGGATACACAGTCAAACTACACTAAAAGGGAAGACTATCTAAATATACTAAAAATACAAGGTAAATTTGTAGCTAATAATACAAAGAAAAAAAAAGGAATAATACGACCTGAGCCAGTAAAATCCCAACCTCGTAGCTGAAGTGGCAAACAAGATCTGGGTATCTAGCGCCAAGCATTGTGGGATATGGGGAGGCCTCGAGCCAGTAAATAGCTTTCGAGCTTTAGTAGATGGCAGAGTCAGAGCTTTCTTAGTTCGGAATGTAATTGTCAGAGTAATTCACGATACTCTAACAAGGTCTCCCACTGTCCCCTCTGGGGTTAACGTCAACATGTTCAAGCACCCAGAACTTAAACAAGACATTCGTACAGTTATGAAGATGTCTATATAAATCATTTGTTATTAAAACTTTCTTTATCTCATAATAGTGCTTGTAAACTCTTAATTTCAAGCCTCTTTCTGTTTTTCCTCCATTGTATGCTCCACATACCTGACAAAGGGCCAGGTAGACCACATGTCAGCTCTAAGTTCTACCCCTGTGTTAGGTAATTTCAAATATGCAATGTGTGCCATGCATCTGCACTGCTATTTACCTTGACTATGCACAGGTAGCCAACTTCTTCAGGAGAGAAAATGCTATCCTGGACACAATTTGCTCTTTGTAATCAATATATCCTGTGTAGCTTCTAGCCCCACAGTGTCATTTGATCATGTTTGTCTTCTTGCTAGAAAAATATTCCAACTGAAGTACCCCTTCTTGCTACATCATGTAAGATTTTCACAGCAGATTATGGAATGATAAACACAAACTATGGAACCTGTAACTGGCTTGAACACCACCTGTTAATAACACAGGCAGGTACCTGTTGGCATCTATTATGAAAATGAAAAAGAAAAAGTAAATCTGCACCACGACACTCGATAAAGCAAAGAAAGTTTATTTACACTGTTGTTGTGTCTTTCGGCTTTTCCCGGTTAGGGGTCGCCACAGCGGAACTCCGGTCCGCTAATGATTGGCAGTAGATTTTTACATGCAGAGTTGCCGGCCCTGACTCACAACCTACAACGAAGGTACGTCCATTCACACATGTCTCCACACAGAAGACACTCTAGCTGAGAATCGAACAGGACAACGTCTTACTGTGAGGAGACAACGATACCTCAAGCACCACCACCGCAGTTTATTTACACTAATTAGACAAATGAAATTTTATTGATATTATAAATGTAAACTATTTTACATCAATGCACTAAAGCACTTTATGCTATTTCCCAATGCTTCTATACTGTCAGTTTACGTGCATGTTACTTTAAATCTACTGATCACATGATTTTAATTAATTGAGATGTGTATTTAAATGCTTTGTTCTCCTTGACTCACCATTTTGCCTGAAGAAACCTACTTGGCAAAAGTTTTTAAACTAGCAGTAGTAAGTCAATAAAGTTTCTTTGTTTTATCAAGTGCCATGGTGCAGGTTTTACTTTTTCTTTTACATTTATTTTAAACTTATGTCAATCAGTTGTATCTATGAGGCAGAACTTTTTTAGTTATTTACCTGTTGTGAAAATCTCTGTACTCAGACTGAGAAACACATCCTCATTACTATAAAGAATACTGTATTTCCTTGAGGTAACCATTTGAAAGTCTGAAAGTGTTTGTTGAGAGTCCTGGAACAATGAGTCTGAATGTCCAAAAATGCAGACTTACATATAGCAAGTCTGTGACTGCTGTTCCTCTGAAAAATTTTTTCTGGGTATGTCAATATAGGTGGCAGTATGTATAATATAGGGGAGGGCATGGGGGGGTTTGCCTCTGCAAAGATTAATTTTAAGGAGAAAAGTGGCATTCAACATTCACTCATCTCTGTGTTTCAGATTTCCAGGGCTCATTACTGAGAGCCTTGGTATTACAATAGGGAACTTTTTCTTGATGTGCCATGTTAGTGGAATAATAAAATTCATAAGCTTTATTATATATAAAAAAAAACACTACTGAAAGATTTTTAAAACACACCATACTGGAAGGAGCCATGCTCACATTTCTACTTCTGCACATTCTTAAAGCATTAACAATAAAGCATGGAATTAATGATCTCTGCTGATAGCATAACCATCAAAATAAAAGCATTTTGATATACAGGAAAAAAGCAAAACATCATACAAGAATTAACAGAGTTAAATACCAATGGCAACATTATCTCTTGTATAAAATCTCTACTAGCTATTTTTCATAAAGTATTTTTTTTGTTTTCTGGCTACTTCTAATAAAGACAATGCTAGCTATTCATCTGTTGACAACCAGTTCCATGTCCAGTCATTAACACTAATTAGGTAAATGTTTTTTGTAAAACTAGTAACAATCCATCTGCTGATCCTAATCCAATTCCCAGCATACGTAATAACATTGTAAGTACACTGGTACCATTTTACAACATCTATTTCACTTGTCATCAGTAAAACGGTATATTTTACTGTGGAAAACAGCTTTGGTGTTCCCTAATAATAATTGTGACTGTAGGTCTACATCAAATGAATGCAGATCAATTAGCCTCACGTCTTTAATAAGTAAAGCATTTTAGCACATTTAATTGAAATGTTTCCCAGTTTTTAGACTCTCATCAGCTGAATCGTTTCAGTATAAATTCATAAAGATTAATTCATTCCCTTATAGTCTTAGCCTTCAGTGGAATAAATTACAAATATCCTTAAGATCTGTAGCTACATTATATTTTAAAAATAAGTTAAACTAAATAGTAGGTGACAAGAAATTTAGGTCAATAAACACAGAATGCAAGTTCCATGGTGACAGCCTTAACCTTTTTGAGTAGTTACTTTTAACTTTATAATAGCATAGGATGGGTTAGGTATTTGAGTAACATACACGTGGTAGAATGAGATGTGAAACATGAAGCACATAAAAGGGTTAACTGGAGCATGGCTTAGTGAGCTGATGGTCAAGAGCCAGAACAAGCAAAACTGCAAACAGCAATGCATGAGGAAAAGGCAACATTTCTGGCATCACAAAAATATGGGCCAATAGCAAAAGAAAGTAGGATATGGAGATGTATTGGTATAAGTGGTTGAGGAATGGCAGAGAAGGGAGAGATACTGGAGAAGTAACTATATAAAAAAGAGCATATGGTGTCAGGAAAAAGGAGAAAAAACACTAAACCAAAAACAGGAAATGAAGCAGGCAGAGTTAGAACCTATGTTTAAGAACCTTAGCAGTTAAGACAAAGGAAGGGAGAGGGAGAGAGAGATGCCATGAACATAAAGAAACCCTTGTTTTCTTTCATGATCCTTTGTGCCAACTTCCATTCAAAGTTCATCTTTGCTGCCTTCATCGTCTTTATTGCCTTTCTGCTAGCCTTGTTGTACTGCGCCTCTTCCACCTCCCGTCTTTCTTTCCTTATCCCTATCATTGCCTTAATTGCTAACCTTACATTTCTATCTAGCCACAGCAGCCTTTTCCTTTTTTGCCTTTTCCTTATAACCTTACTTATAGCATTGACTACTATATCTATAACCCATTACTATAACCATTTACTCTCCCAATTTGCTCCCAGTCCCTTTAGACTTCATAGGCCACACTCCCCAATACGGCATAATTCACTGTCTTAAAATCCCATACTATTGTATTTGTATTCTTACCCTTTCCTGCCCTCTAAACCATACAGTGCCTTAACTTGGATGCACACAACTGCTTTTACATTGACCTTGTCAAGAAATCTATTCTTTCTGGTACACTCTTGAATCAGTTGACAAAATCATCATTGTTCAAGACCTTGGTCAGCTCCTGCTGTATCCCTATCCTGGATCCTGGTCTCTTCTAGACTGTTCCAGGCAAATTTAGATCCTCCATCCTTTGTTGAACAGGTTAGTCCCACTAGGCTAGTAGCAACTTTTCAGGAGAAATTTGAGTTACTATTTCTACTACTACAGAAAATTTGGCAAGAACAGAGAATGTATTCTAGTCTTTGATAGGTGCTGTGGGATCTTTTACTTCCACTTATGCTACCACCAACTCAAGTGAGTGAGACCTCAGTTTAATATCTCATTAGAAGGACAACACAGTCAGGAGTGCACCACTCCCAACCCCTTATGCTGCATATTACCAGTGTTAATCAATATATCTGGTGTGGGAATAGAACTCACAGCCTTCTGCATCCTACCAAACTCCTTTCTTTCCAACAATCTCTCATCTTCAGCCATTGGTGTGTCTCCAGGATAAACAATGTATCACTCTACATGTCTCACTTGTCACAGCCTATACCCATGGCTGGCCTTATCAAAAGTGACCACAAAATATACCATTCCACCAGGAGTACCTATCCAATGTTCATTTGATTCTTCGTATAAGGAAACATAGTAGCAGTGTTCCTCTACTTTAATAAAAGAAAAAATAAATAAATGGGGTGCAGGTCCATAACTCAAAGAAGCCACAGCTACAATACTCTATGGGGCAACTGCTGTATACCTGAACAATCAATTTGTAGGCATTCTATTCCATGCCATCCTATGATCTACTTGATTCATAGGATGGCAAGCAGCAGAAAGTCCACAAATATTAAACGACAAAGTGGAGGGTCATAAGAAAATACAACAGAAGTCAAAAGGAACATGAGGTAAGTTTTTTTAAATCATTGGCAGGCAACTGAATAGCAGCACTGGGCAGATTTGCAGTGGTAATATTAGTGATGAACTTGCTGTAGCTTGTGACCAACTATGTGTTTGTGTGAAATTATGCCCATTATTTTAATTTTATGTTATTCCAGTCAGACATCTATGACAAATACAAACAACAAAGTAGCTATCATTACTGTGCATGAAGCAGCTGTTTTTCAGTGAAAATGACTGCTTTTAATTAGCTCATTGTTCTGGCTTTTCAAGACTAATGTGATATGTGTGAAGCAAGATGGAATACTTTATTGGGATGGGGATACTGTATGTGAGAAACAAACTTGAAATATATTACTATAGACATTATTTTATCACAGTTAAATGTCTGAGGTGTATTCAGTCAACAATATAGCTATAACTGCTGGTTGGGGTAGGGGTGCCTGTGGATGAGAGTAGCTTACCCTCTTGTCATTTGCTTTGTTTAAAATATAATCTGTCTTTATGGAACTAATGTGCATTTTTTTATGAAGTACATTAGAATGCATTATGATTACTACAGAATGTTTATGTAAAGCACGTTTGAAAGACATTACTGTGGCCATCATACGTCTCAACATGTTAGCACAAAAAATCTGGACAAAGGCAAACATACTAGGGGAAACACCCAAAAATAAGAACAAATTTTAAATCTTGTTCTTATAAATTTAGGAAGTTACTAGAATAACAGGTTTTGCATTGAACTGCATTTTCTGAAGAATATAAAGTAAGAATCACAAATGTGTGTCATTATTTACTGACTTCAATCGTCAATGATCCCCCCCAAAAATACAAATTTTATGAGGAACAGACCAACAAATATGAGACATAATTCTGGGCATTCTGCTAAAATCTAGACAGTTGAGAGGGATGGTGGCTATTAGTAGTAGTAGCAATTCCCAAACTGAGATAAATGAGGTGTGTACAGTGACCAGTATGACTATAACTGTTGGGTACAACTGCTGCCTGTGGATGAAAAGGACTACCCTTCTCTTTCATGATCAGTTAAACAGCTATTAGTTTGGCTTTACAGGATGAGCGCACATTTGTTGCATTTGTGTAAAGTAAGCTGGAATACTTTACTGTGGCCATCTTTCATCACAATCAGATATCTGAGCTATACACAATACAAGGACAATAATTCCTTGGTATGAAGGCCATCTCTAGATAAAAATAACTCATTCCTGCTGGTTAGTCACTGTTAAGTAGTCAGTGATCTGGCATAGCTGGTGTAGTGTCAAACAATGCATCTTATGTGCTAATATCAATATAAAACTGCAGTTGTTATGACTTCTGCTTATATGTGTATTGGGGTTGCACTGTATTTAACAAAACCAATCTGGGTGTATTTTTTCAGTTTCTATTACACTCAAACATCAGCACTTTAGACAATAAGTGACTACCTTAGAAGGTCTGGACTGAATGTGCTGAAAGCACTTGATCTTTTGCACAGTAGTGAAGAAAGTAACACAATCAATGTACAGTGTTTGATTCTTTGGTGGAGTTATTGGCTGTGGCTCTTTCTATATGCTTTCTGGATGTCTTTCCTGTCTTTGTATGGGTTTATCTAGGTGCTGTGATTTCCTCTAGTCCTCCACCCAATAACATGCTGTAGGTGAATTGTTATTCCCCCCCAACTGTACTATAGAAATACATGCTGTGTGTGTGTGTGTGTGTGTGTGTGTGTGTGTATATGTGTGTGTGCGTGTATATATGTGTGCGTGTATATATGTGTGCGTGTATATATGTGTGCGTGTATATATGTGTGCGTGTATATATGTGTGCGTGTATATATGTGTGTGTGTGTGTGTATATGCGTGCGTGTGTATATGTGTGCGGATATGTGTGCGTGTGTGCCCATATGTGCATGTATGTGTGCATGTGTGTGCCTGTGTACGCGTGCACACTTGTATGTGTGTGCCTGTGAAAAATATCATCACTAATTTTTGTGTGTGGACAAACAGTATTGGAGAGAATATATGTAAGTCTTCTGGGTAGGATTAAAAAATATATAGTTAAAAATCATCTTTCAGACCAGAAAACAGGATGAGTGTATGTCACTACACTTACCTGTAATGGACTACGTAATTACATAACAGGATATTCATTATCTTCACAGCAACATATATACTATTACAATAATGCCAGGTTTAACTTTAAATTGTTTTCATTGCAACCAAATAGATTTTTTTTATTTTAATTCCACAGCCATGCAGAGCTGAAAAAAACAATTTAAGATAACAAAGTAGAAGTTAACTAGATATACAAGCAATAATCAAGCTTCTTATAAATGCTGTACAATATTTACATACTTATGCTTTCATTAGATTGTGCTGGAGGGCTAATTCCAACACTTATGAGTAAAAATTGTACAACCTACACCCACAACATGGATTATTGCTTAAGATTATAAAAACACAATTGAATCCAATAATCTGACTGAATAGGACAATGTCACTTCAGAAACAGTCTATGATAAAAATTCTCTGATCTCAAAAACATATTACACAATAGCACATGATATACAGCCTGTTTTGGATGCTTTTAAATGTTGTCATTGTTATTAAACTGCACCTGTAGGAAGGCAAGCCTTCCCTTTTATGTAGTAAATAGAAAAGCAAATATTCTTAAAATTTCTTGTTTGATATTGTACTTTGCACCAAAAATATACATACATATACAGAATAAGGATGAAGGATTAACTTTGCCTGCCTCACTGCTATACCAGTGAACACATCCTTAAATGGCCAATTTGTACTCGGGAGTTTCTTGCTCTGTATACTCCAACTGTTACCCTTCACTCTTTAGAGGTGACCCCCTTTGTGGATTTCAGAATATTAGGATTTAATTATTATTTTAATGAGTCAAGCAAGCATATGCAGTGTCAGGCAATTAGCCTTCTCACCTCTATCTGAGTGTTGGCTAGAAATACTTCAGGAAGTTGGAATGCTTACGTGAATTTAAAAAGTAAATGAAAAATTTGCCTTATCATTCCTCTCAGCAGTAATTAAGGTGAAAGGCTGGCCTGTCACTCCCAGTTACCGTTATTCCATTTCTCAGAAAAAAAATACTGCATAGCTAGAAGGCACATTTTAAAACTAGACTGCAAAGCAACAATTCTCTAACAGAAAAAAAATATATATTGCTAGCTTTATCAGCACTCCTCTCTAATCTGTACTTTAAATGCTAGTCTCCCTCATTTCATTGCTTTTAGTTTAGGATAAAAAATAAATTAATTGGCCTTACTAAGAACCAAACCTGTCAAAACAAGTATGACCACTACAACATTTCAATGGTAGAAAAGTACTAGAGGCAGCAAAACAGATGTTACATACTGTGCTGAAAGGTCAACTGGGTTTGAACTTCATCAAGCTGATTTGTATGGTTTGCTCTGCTCTATAGTCATCTCTAAATGTAGACTGCTTGATACAGTTTGCCCATACAGTTAACAACAAATCAGGAATACACAATTAATTAATATCAAAAGCAATTTGTCATTTTTATCTGGCACATGTAGGTAAAATGCTTCTTTTTTATGTTATACATTCAGTCACATTTTGACATATTGTTAAATTCTTTCGGCTGCTCCCGTTAGGGGTCGCCACAGTGGATCATCTGTTTCCATTTCTTCCTGTCCTCTGCATCTAGCTCTGTCACACCAACCACCTGCATATCCGCTCTCACCACATCCATAAACCTTATCTTGGGCCTTCCTTTTTTCCTGTTACCTGGCAGCTTCATCCTTAGCATCTATTTCCCAATATACTCTGCATCCCTCCTCAGCACATGTCCAAACCAATGTAATCTTGCCTCTCTGGCTTTGTCTCCAAACCTTCCAACCTGGGCTGACCCTCTGATATACTTATTACTGATAATCCTGTCCACCCTCATCACACCCAGTGCAAATCTTAGCATCTTTAACTCTGCCACGTCCAGCTCTGACTCCTGCCTTTTTGTCAATGCCACTGTCTCCAACCCATATAACATAGCTGGACTCACTACCCTCTTGTAGACCTTCCCTTTCACTCTTACTGGTACTCATCTATCACAAATCACTCCTGACACTTCTCCACCCACTCCATCCTGCCTGTACTCTCTTCTTCACCTCTCTTCCAAACTCACCATTACTCTGAACTGTTGATCCCAAGTATTTAAACTCATCTACCTTCACCACCTCTATTCCCTGCATCCTCACCATTCCTCTATCTTCCCTCTCATTCACACACATATATTCTGTCTTAGTCCTGCTGACCTTCATTCCTTGACTCTCTACAGCATATCTCCACCTCTCCAGGGTCTCCTCCACTTGTTCCCTACTCTCACAACAGATCACAATATCATCTGCAAACATCATACTCCACAGAGACTCCTGTCTGATCTCATCTGTCAACCTGTCCATCACCATTGCAAATAAGAAAGGGCTCAGAGCTGATCCTTGATGTAATCCCACCTCCACCTTAAACGCATCCATCACTCCCACCGCAGACCTGACCGCTGTCACACTACCTTCGTACATATCCTGTACCACTCTTGCATACTTCTCTGACACTCCCGACTTCCTCATACAGTACCACATCTCCTCTCTAGGCACCCTGTCATATGCTCTCTCTGTTAAAATGCATGCCTAAAACATAAAAAATAAGTTGATGTAAATCTAAATGTCAGCTTTATAAGTACAGTAACAAACTATACAACTATATACCGTAGCCTGATTCTGGTACGTGACAGTATTCCAGCAGTAGCTTTGTTCTCAACCTTGTCCAAACCTATAGATGTCATTATTATACCATAATGTATATCATGGCACATATTAATGTTTATATCAATAACTAGTAAGATAGCGGTTCAGATTTATTTTTAAAATGAGTACTTCAGGAACACAATATGAACCATCAACCCAGGATGCCTCTGTGGAAAGACCACGGATAAAAATGTGAATAGAAAACTAGAAACCCCTCCATGATGACGTTATCAGTTGTCTATTGTTCAGCAGTTTGACACTACACCTGTACCTGTTAAGAAGTGAATCTCCCTTTGACATACTATCTGCAATTTATAGGACTTTAAAATATTTTGTTGACTCTATTGTATGACATTTTGTCCAATATTCCTTTACTACCTACTCAGACAAACTTTGTTACTGCAATAACATTTTTATCACTTTCACGCCCATTACCAGAAAAAAAGGAATGCCTCTCACCTCATTGCTCATTCTTTAAACCCGGACGACTATGGGGATAAATTGTCACAGGTATTTCAGGAATTTTAAGAAATAATGCCTGCTTCTTATTTTTAATAACAGTCAGAAGTGTTATACTAGGTATGCATTATTATTAGCCTTTACCCACAGTTGCAAACCTGAATTCATTTACATAATGAGTAATCTGTACTTGACAAGGCTGCTAGAAAGCTTCATCCAGTTTTAATGTAGATCAACATTTCCTGAGCCGAAATTTTAAATGCATACTATACAAACTAATAAGGACTAAAGCATGCCTTGTAACAGTACCTGTATGCTAATATAAAATATTTAACTATTGAGGTGTAACACTCCAAATATGATATCTGGTATTATGGTAATCATTTTAATATACTGCATAATTAAATCCTAATATTCTGAAATCCACAAAGGAGGTCATCTCTAAAGAATGAAGTTCTCTCACATTGTAACTCTGTGATCAAAATACCAACTACAAAGCTACAAGGCTACATTTGTTAAATCAATCACAGACTCATAACTTCAGTCATGTTCAATGTTTCACAACATGTTTTCAGCATGCCTTTAATATGATAGTGTGAAAAAAGTTTCTAAACATTGTTCATATCTTACTTAGAAAGCAATTTTCACAGTGTAAATAGAAATCCTTTTGGCTGAGAAAATAATATTCAGGTCTACAACCAAGATATGATAGCAATAATTTTAGATGCACTGTAAAAAAATGGCTGTATTACATTAGTTTTAAGTTTTGTCAGTATACTGAACATTGTCACAGTTTAAGGTTACATTCTCCAAGTAAAAGCCAGGCTAATGACATTGAACATCAGCAAGTATTTTTGCCCTGTTATTTCTAAAGACATTTTTTTTTATAAACCGTTATCACTGAATAAGATTTTCAAATCTTGCACAGAAAGCAGATCTCACAAAGTGACTGTGAAACACCTTTTAGGACAGAATTATATAAAGCAAGTGCCACACTGACATTGTGGTAAATAGACATTATACAATAAATGACAATTAGTTTTTAAAAACTAGCACATTGATTGCACAGCCCAACCAACATGCCCATTGTAAAATCAGCATATACCAACAAAAAAAAGTCTGGCCACTTAAGTACCACTGAGTAGCCAGACTTTCTATTACTATATGCTAGATAATAGCATTCTAGATTAAATACGAGAAAAATCAGGCATTTTTTAAATAGTAAAAAAACACAACTGAAATGTTCCTTTCTCCAGTGCTCCTCTTCCAGTGATGTACTGTGCAAACATGGGAGCATAAGTCCTATATGCATGCATAGTATGTCAGCAAAGACTAGGCAATGGGGAAGGACACTAAAGTGCCATTATACAAGCACATTGTTAAAGAAAGGTATGCAATTTCTTTCCTAAATAATCTTACTGTATAACAGGAATAATTCACAACTGTGTGTGGGTATATTAGGATTTACCCAAAGTTCTCTTTGTGTAATCACTTGAACTTCTCATCTGTGATCAAACCACACCAACCATGTGTAACTCCTGATATACCTACACACAGTCATGGATTATTGCTTAAGCATACATGAACATTTTTAGGCAAAATGCTAAGTTATGCCAATATGCATTTTAGGCAAAATGCTAAGTTATGCCAATATGATGTGAGAGCCATTAAATTATACCAGTTAAAGAAACCCATATGAAGAAAATGAAAAACTGTCATCTGAGTTAGCATCTCTAGCAGGGGATTTGTGTATATTCTCAGATTAACTTGTATTGTATACCAACATCTAATTGTGAAAATGTAAATAAGTTTTTAAAATGTTGAGCATCTCCCTGCTTTTACAAAATGTTTAAGGAATCTATCAGTGTTTTGATGTATTTCTGATTGCACATGTTTGTGAGGGAGATTCTAAAGTACAAACTGTCTGTTGAGAATCGATCGTCTTATCAGTAGGTAATGTCATTAGAATGTTCCTGGTTGCTATGTGATTATTTGAACAGCTGATTGACAGGAAAAAGAGCTGACTTATTTTTAAAATAAGATAGTTCAGACTGTTAATGTGGACTATATAAAAGAGACTGCTGAAGTCAATTGAAGGGCAGTTAGTTAAGCTGAGCAGTTACTGAAGAGTTGCAGTCAGTGAATACCTAAGGAAAAGGACTCAACAAAAACTGTAAGCCTGTCTTTGCCTTGCTGTTATGTTTTAGATTAGATCAGGGCAGTATTCTCTAGTTAGATTAGGAAAGTTTAGTTATTTAGATACAGTTTTTCTAAGATGATGGACTTCTGTCCTACAGTTTAATTTTATATTTGTGGTGATTGAATTCTGGTGTTTATTGAAAGTTATTAATTTACATTCTTGAAATCATTTAACTTATTTTTTTACATTCTTGCAATCATTTTACTTAGTTTTAAATTACTTTACATTGTGGCTGAACAATCAAATATCAAAATAAATGATAGCTATGACTAGAAGCAGCCAGGCATTTGTGGTGACCTGTAGAGTATCAAACCGGTATTTTGATATTTAATTTTTAATAATTGACCACCCTTTTCAGGGTGTGTAGACCTGTCTGACTCTGGTGGCAGTGTTACAATTTGTATTGGGGATGGGACACAGCTGGAAATCTGTGTTCAGCTTCCCAAAAGTGTTTTTGAGTGTGTGAGATTTAAATTTATTTTGAGTGTGAACAAGTCAGAGGTCTTAAACTGGAACACATTGCTCTGAAGTGTATAACAGGGGATTACATTTGGGGTGCAGAGAGGTATATAGTCCAGTCACGGGAAATAGAGCATGTTCGTGTTGTGCTGGGAAGGGAAATTGTAGAATTTTACTTGTGTACTCTGTGCTCTGGTGTTTTGCATGATGCTCCTACACTGGAGTCAGTAGTGAGGATTGAGGCTCCTTAATTACTGACATGGGTTTTAAGTGGGGGACGTCACATTACTGATGACAGTCCGGTGTGGTACTGACCGGATGTCACACCCTGCCAAAGCATGTATCAATTAAACTTTTGTTTAACCACTGCTCTTTAAAGAGATTAAGCAATTTTTCAAAATAGTTCATTTGTCCAATATTGTTCTAAGTAAACTTATTACATTGTTGAGCAAAGGAAGGTCTTTTGTGCCTTTGCAGATAGCAGATGTGATTGATATTATCAACAGTCTAAGAGAATTTTTGTAAGGAAGCTTAATCTAAAATTTGTTTTCAGTGATTCTTTGGGCAGTGGCATGGAATTTAAGAAGCCCAGTACATATAACCCTTCTCTTAGATCAGAATTGGAAGCTTTATAAAAACTCCATAAAAAGAAGGCAGACATACAGTTGAATGAATGGTGCTTTTTTATAATTTAAATAAAGGGGAGAGAAAAGCATTAAATAGACTGCAGCACAGTGTTAACATACTGGTTACCAAAGCTGATAAAGGTAATGCAATAGTGGTCTTGAATAAGGACTATTACATACAGATTACAAATAAGCTGCTTATAATAAACTTTCTTTATAAAACACTGACTGGGCAGATATCAGATGATCTTATTAATTGATTGGCTGCTTTGTAGAGCAGTGGTTAAACAGAAGTTTAATTGATAATGTAATGGAATATTTCAAAATTACCACACCAAGAATTAGTAAAATGTTTGGAATCCCCAAAAAAGATACATCATAATACATCACTTCAGTTTACAGAAATCATGTTAAATGTGTAAACACATCTTTACTTGGAAAAAAAAAGTCTACCTACATATATTTTTATGACCCTTGCTACATCACAGTGATAAACACTCAACAAAAACGCCACAACCCACAGGTTTAACATCAAAACAAGTTAACATCAGTTGTATGAGAACAAATTCTATTTAAGGTACTCTTACAGTCCAAGTTCTCAAACACATAATACAAACTGTTACTACAGGAATATTTTAGTTTGCTGCCAACCAAGACGTATTTCTCCAGGATAACAAGAGTTAGCCCAGGCCAAACAGCCCTATCATACTTAGTGTACTCCCTATCTCAGCTTGTACCATCTACATCCTGTTCCTATATATCTTTCAGTTAGAAAAGTTAGGGAAACCATTTACTTTGTAAATCCAGGCATCTATCATGTTTGGCCAAAAATGTTCCTATTTGATATGGGTCACTCATTATTGGCATATCATTATTTATTTGGGGGGATTCTGCACTAAGCTACCTATCTATGATGGCTTTTATTGCCACCCATAAAGAAAACACAATAAATCTCTTTCATTCCAGGCCCATAAACTGCTCTACTAGTCCTCCTCCAAAATGTTCTGCTTACTGCCTAATCCTCCCAGACCAAATGTTCATCAAATGTTAAACAGCTATTCTTGATTATCAATCTTAAAGGCTACAAACTTAAGCAAACCTCAAAAATGTAGCCATCCTACCAATCCCAGTTTTTATACATCCAATAAAAATGTGAGGCCACTGGATATATCCTTCTTAGTCTACTCAAAGTATAGAAGTATTTGTTCAGATGAATCCAGCCTACAGTTTTGAGTCTCAAGTCCTTAGTGGCATACTTAGGAAGAGCACATAGAAACATCAGTTTCCGAGAATGATAGAGGATACTAGGTTCACTTTATAACTCCCCCGGCACCCTCTCAAGACTAGCGCTTCACCTTTACTCAGATCTTATTTGTCTTGATAACTAAATGATCAAGTCATCCTCTCTCCTTTTATTTAGCCTCAGTGATAAATCCTAGCTACCACTGGCAAAGGCCCCAACAGCACTGTCGCTGACTACATATTTGTCAATACACTAATCATTTATAGGTTCATAGGTTCTTAGGTATGTACGAGGCTAGCTGCCCTTGTGGGCCCTTTTAAGCCTAGCCACTTTCCCTTTTTGTGCTCGATTCAACCTATTCCATTTGGTTAGAGATTGGCTTTCCCCATCCTATGGTCGATAATTATATATTACCCCTAATGAGAATAACTAGGATCATAACATAGATAATTTAAGGGGACCCATGCATGGGACAAATCATTTAGGATCTGCTCCTTTCCATTAGTAGTACAGGGAGCAGTCTTGGGGGCACATTTTCTGTTTCCATCTTTAGATCTAAGTTGCGCTTGAATCTGGACAGGGGTGAATTTTATTTTATGTGGATGGGGAGTCTGTTTCAGAGCAGCAGTATCCTCTGCAAGATATGCCTTTTCCCCCAAACTCTTCTGTTGATGCTGCAGAAGAGGATTAGATCCCTAGACCAACTATCTCCGATACCATTTGACTTGCTGATATGAAGTAAATATCAGTATTGGATCAGAGGATGCCTTGTATACCAGATACAGGTCACCCACTTTTCAGTCTGTAGGATACAGAGTATAGTAACAAAACTCTGAGTTTGCCGATGAAGGACATGTTGTTTTGGCCTTATATCCTTTTAGTATGGTATCTCTGTTAGCATTCCAGTTGTTGCATATGTCCGTACAGATACATGCCAAAGGGGGCATTATAGTCAATGACTGGCCTAATGAGGGCTGAGTAAAGGAAGACAATGACATCCCTAGATCTAAACAAATCCCTTTGTTTATAACCTGTGCAATGTAGAACAATAATCAGGCCCTGTATCTTCTAATAATGGAGGGTATTAATGGGTAGGTTTGCAATGGAAGTATTAAGTGGCTGAAAGATTACTGTGATAAACAAACGGTTATCTTGGAATTAATGAAGACGGTACAATGCGAGTTTTTTCATATCTGTTATAGGGCACCAAATTCTGCCCCTCTTTACCCACTATCCACATATCATAGAGTCTGGAATGGGGAATTGGTGACACCCAGTGTCTCACTTAATGAGGGTATGTGTGGGGATGGAATTGTGTAGTGTGTGTGTGTGTGTGTGTGTGTGTGTGTGTGTGTGTGTGTGTAATCCTATTAATAAGACTATTCATCATAGACATGGTGCTGCTCATATTAATGTAAATGGACCATATCAAAGGGATTCTCCCTTATCTTAACCTTTATTTCTTGAGGGATGATGGCAGAAGACTTGATTGAGGTTTTTATGGTGAGAGAATTTAGATATGTAACACATTTGGCATAATGCTAAAGGTCTTTCCCTGCCATGTACAATGTATTAAGCTCGATACTGACCTCTTACCATTGTCTGTGTGGAGTTTGTATGTTGCCACAGTGAGGTCCCTCCCACTTCTCAAAAACATGCTGGGTGTTTCACCTTAGATTCACCCAAGAATTGAGTTGTGGGCAGCAGCACAGACTCTAGATGGTGCCTATCGGAGGAAGAGTTGCAAAGACCAACTGCTTTGGGCACTAACTGTGTTGTATAATATGTCCTACACAGGAGAATCATGAATCACATACAATGTGCCACAGTGTACAACTTGGGTTTAAGGAATTTGATCATGTTAACTAATGTGTCCAAAAAAGTGACATAGGTATTTGCTGGTGATACATAAGTTAAGGACATGCTAGGCACCTAGACTGACAGTGGGATGGGGTCTATCTGCCCCTGCTGTCCAACGTGTGCCCACCATAAAGCCTGGGGTTAGTAAGCCACTGGCCAGCCAGTGTCCAGTTACACAGCTTGGGTTACCTGGGATAGCACTGTTAGAATGCTGGATGTAAAACCAATCAGCCTATGAAATGAACTAAGGATTGCATTGCTACACTCAATGTAGGTTCAGTGACAGGACAGAGCTTAGAAGTGGATAACATGATGTAGACAGCAAATGTTGGAGGTGTGATGGGTAAGAAAGATGTAATCGGGAACATATTTTCTGGAAGTGCAGTGGGTTGGTGGACTTTAAGAATTTCGTGTGGGGGCGATGCTGGGTGGGCAGTTCGGTGTGACGACGGAGAGGATTTTTCTGAGCTATAATACAGAATCAGAACTGCCTAGACATGGTAAGGCCTTGCTGCATCCAATTATGATGGCTGCCAAAAAAAAATACTATAAAATGGAAATCAGAATCTAAAGCATCTATACTAGAAGTAGTGAATATATTAACATAGATAAAACAACTGGAATTGAGATCTTTAGAAAAAGGTTGGAGCAAACTACATAGGAAACAATGGGAATTTTGGGAACATTACATACATGGGAGGAATCAGGTTTACAAGAAGGCAGAGCTTAAATGAGTAATGTATTGTTTGACTGAAAATGATTGGGTAAATAAGTCATGTATAATGTTTGCATTTGGATATGTGTCTGTACGCTTAATGCTTGCAACTAAGATTGTGTCAGTGTGATTTGTTTTTATTTATATCCAGGGTCCAAGATGGAAGAGCAGTGTAACAAAACCACTTGGCTTGGGATCCAAAGTCTACCAATCAGAGGATGGAAAAAGTAGAAATGGTGTGGGAACTGTGGTGAGGAAGACTTCAGAAGACAGTGAGGCATGTAATCAGAAATAGTGATAGACCCATAGTGAGAGACTCATGGAAATCAGACTCCTGCATAAGGAAAAGTTGGTGCTGATATTGAGGGACCTAAATGCACATATTGGGACAGACAGAACAGGATATGAGTACATGGGTGGGACAACAGGAAAAAAGGAGGAGAGGCCTTTCTAGACTTGTCTGGCAAATGGTTTAATGGTGGCCAACATGGTCTCAGCAGGAGAGACAGTCACAAGATCACATAAAAGAGTGGCCAACATGCAACTTAGGTAGATGTTTGCCTAGTAAGGAAAGAGCACTGGGATGGAATAAGAGATTTCAAGGTTGTTGTCCAGTGAACATCTAGTAAGGAAAGAGCATTGGGATGGAATAAGAGATTGCAAGGTTGTTCTCCAGTGAAACAGTATAAAGCACTGATTGCTACAGTCAGCCACAAATAGTGGTCAGTGGTGGCTCTAAGGTCAACAGAGATTAGGATGAAGACCTGTAAGATGACCAAAAAGAAAGCACAAGAGGTCAAGTAAATACTCAAGGCTTGAGCACTTCAGAAAGAAGAACAAATTGGTGGAAATGAAAAAGTATGGCAGCACCATAAAACAGCATATATGAGGAATACAGAACAGATATGTGGCTGAGCCAGGTATAGAAAGATAGCACATAAGGAAAGCTGATGGTGGAATGTAGAAATCCGAGAAGTCATCAAAAGAAAGGAGTGCAGGCAAAGAAGGAATTCAGGTTGGCTAACAAAAAAGCTAAGAAAGCAGTTGCAATAGCAAAGAACAAAGCATCAGACGCATTCTACCAGCTTCTGGAAAGTAAGTGAGTAGATTGCACAAAGAAACTATCAGGTTTCAAGGCAAAGAAAAAAAGATGAAGATGATAGTCATCAGGCACCCTTCATAAGGGATGCCAGTAACAACCTAGTCATCAGTTCATAGTCAAAGTCAGATGGAAGGAGTACTTCCAGCAGTTTCTGAATGAAGAAAACCCCACAGAAGTTGTACTACCTTAGACACAACCTACAATGAAAGAAGAACAGATGCCCACCCTAGAAGAAATAAGAGCAGGAGTTGGGAAAATGAAGTCAAGGAAAGCAGCAGGCTCAGATGAGGTCACGACTGTGATCAAGATGAGGGCTTAGTTGTGGAAAAATGGCTCTAAGAGTGTATTCATAGCAGTATGGAGAGAAAGGTGCATCCCAGATGACTGGAGAATAAGCATATTAGTGCCAGTGTACAAGAACAAAGGGGATATTCACAACTGTGAGCAGTAGAGAGGCATCAAATCCCTGACACACTTTATTAAAGTTCTGGAGATGGTGATTGATAAACAAATACACAGAGTAGTAGAAAGTAAGATGTCAGTCAAGCAGTTCAGATTCAGCCCAGAATGCAGCACAACCAGCCCAAGGTTTACAGTGAGACAAATAGTTGAGAAAAAGCTAGACATGAGGAAAAAGTTTAAGTGGGCATTCCCAGACTTGGAGAAAGCATATGACAAGGTCCCAAGAAAGATGATTTCATCAGCCCTGCAATGGTTTGAAGTCTCAGAAACACTGGCAAAATTAGTGCAGGCTAAATAAAATGACCCGGTAACATAAATGTAAACAGTGTTTGGACTCGCAGAGGGGTTTCCAGTGGGAGTGGATGTGCATCAGAGTTCAGCTCTGACCCCACTGCTGTACATAACGGTGATGGACTAGATTAGCAAGCAAGTCTGTGTGTCAGATCAACAAAGCTGCTGTAGGCAGATGATGTGGCACTATATGCAGGCACTGAACAAGAACTTCAACAGATGATAGGGGACTGAAATACAAAACTGAAGGCATATGGGGTGAAGTGGAATACAGGTTGGCCAAATGTAATGGCAACAAATGAGGGAAATCAGAAGAAGCTGAGATATGAGACAGAAGGGCAATAGCGGAACAGGTGAGGATCTTCAAGTATCTGGGAAGGCTGGTTGAGGAGAATGGAAGTCTGAATAAGGAGGTCAAAGCTAGAATCAAAGGGGTTGAAGCCAAATGGAATGCAGTGTCAGGGATACTGTGTGACAGAAGAATTCCAAAGAAGCTGAAATGCAAGGTTTACAAAACAGTGGTGCATCCTGTACTACTACAGCATGGTACAAAAACCTGGACAGTGAAGGCAGAGCAATTGAGAAAGATAGAGGTGATGAAGTGCCTCAGATGGGTGTCAGGATACACACTGTGGGACAGACAAAGAAATGAGGACATCTGAGCAGAAGTCCAAGTAGCTCCAATTGCAGAGAAGGTCAAAGTGAGCAGATTACTGTGGTTTGGACACATGCAGTAAAGCAGAAGACAATCTAGAGAAGAATATTTGGGACAGACATGAAGAAGGCAAGAATAAATGAGGACATCCATCAAAGATGAATTGTGTAAGAGAAGACATGCAAAAGGCAGGCATGACTGCTGAAGAAGGTAGGAAATTGGCACTGAACTGAGAGAGAGAGTTGGCAACAGATGTTGTGATACCCCAACCCCATGTAGAAAAAAATGAGTGCAGGCTAAATACAAGAACCCAATAGCACAAGTGCGAACAGAATTTGACTCTCACAGGGTTTCCAGTGGGAATGTGTGGGCATCCGTGTAGAAAAATGGGAACCAGAGAGTTGGTGATGATGAATTTAGGTATGTGAACCAGGTAGATGGATGCTTTGATACCCACCACTGCCGCCTAAAGCTATAGATTGATGTCACTACTGCCACCAATGTGAGGAAAAGTCAAAGCTGGAAGCAGAGGGATGGTATCTTGTGTCACACCACTGGTACCCATCTGGTTAAAACAAAACAAAAAAGTGCACACAAGTCTAACCCAATAATTAATTCATAAAATGTAGCCTTATTTATATACTTATGTCCAAGGAAAATACACAACATTGAATAACTTGATCAAAAGTTATACTACCATAATTAACTGCATTTTAAGTAGTAAATTAGTTGCATTTAATCCCCCTTCACACCAAATCCCATCCACCTTTACCCATAAAACATTAAATGCAATAATTTTCTCCGCAATAGTTACATTGATTAAATAGAGACCACCATTTCTCTAATGGAAAATCATTAAAGTTGCTAACTGTTGGTACCAGACTTCAAGGATTATTCTTCTGACACTAAAGTTGTCAGAAATATTAGTTTGATTGTATCACCTGGAAGATGATCCATATTACATAAGAAATCATACAGAAAATAGATATTTTTTTACCTGTAACAATTGTAACCAACTCAAGATTTCAACCACCAATGTGACTGGGTCAAGACCACCAAACATGTACCAGAAAGCCGACAACCACAGCAGTAGAGCTTTCCTGTATATTTCAATTCGATTATTAAAAGGTATAAATATTCCCTCATTAGGATCTATTGGATAGTGCTATTCCTAAAAGATCAAATGTGAACATTATAAAAAGTTTAACAAAGTTTTCTATTGCAAGTTGAAAAGATAACTCCTTTCTCCATAATTCTCTATGTAAGAATAATATTCAATTTTCAATTTAAAATAATTGTATACATTAATGATCAAATAAAATGTATCTTTAGCAAAAGATACATGGTTTTATGAAATGACTACACCTAATTCAAGTTGAAAATGATCAAATATATCTAACATCTAACTGGTAAGAAACCAGGAAGACCAAGGGGAATAATATCAGGGAAAGTTTACAGAGGTTAGAATAAGGCTATAGTTAAAGTGTGAGGTATTATGTGTATGATTTTTATATGTAAGATCCATGTTTTAAATCAAGTAGACAGTCATAATTGTCAAACATTGTTAATAATCTGGGTATTATAGCCTGGTGAGGTTATACTCCAAAAACTAAAAAGGAGAAGAAAGAAATTGGTTCTGGGTAGAATGTGGACCTCCCAAGGAATTCTTGGAGAGCCACCCCTCCAAAAGAATATTATCCAAATTTTCTATTTTCTTAAATTTGCCAGTGTTTGGAGGAATTACTGTATTTTGTAAAAAGAACTGGTGATGCATTCTTAAATTAAAAACATTAATCCTTACTGCAAAAGATAATTTTGAATTCTCACAGTTATAGGCTATTTTTCCAATTTATTCCAAATGGATTTTTTGTTTTTTCTTCTGACATATACCGCTGAATATTTGAGCATAACATCCCAAGAATTTCAAATTTTGAACAATGTTAGTTGGATCATATCTTACTTCAGAAGAAATAAATAGTAATTTGATTTATTATAATTAATATTATAAACCAGTGATTAAAAGGTGCAACATTGGTTACTATAAGCCATAAATCTTCATGTGTGACTAATTGGACTGACTATTTAGTTAAGTGTATTTCTTGATCACCTGCCTTAAAATATACTTGATGACACTAGAAAAAAGCAAGTAATAGATGATAGCTTTGAAGGACACTCAAGTGTTGAGTCAAAACTTTGGACTCAAATGCATTAATAAGAATGAAGTATTTTATTCAAAGAATATGTTTTCAAGTTAAATTTAATGTTTGGACAATTAAAATAAATAGTCCATCTTGATAGATTCAAATGCCTTTTGAGCATATAGAGAACAAAATGCCAAATCTAAAGAACTATTATTTCTTTTATTCTTAATATACAATTGAGTGATCTGTAAGATTTGAATAAATGTAGGCATTTTCCCTGGGATAAATCCACATTTTCTGGGGCACAGCTGAGCACTAATTATAAATAGCAATATAGCATTAAACAGTGTAGATATAAACTTGGAATCAGTGTTGAGGAGTGTTTTGGCATGATAGTTTCCTAAATCTGTGGGATCACTATCTTTTTTCTTAAAATACGTTTTGCAAAAGGAAAAGAAATATGACAAATGCTCAGAAGAAAATAGAAAATGTCATTAAATTAAGTATGCATGGGCTTAGTTATTTAGCAAAGTATGTATAAAAATCAGTATGAAGGGAGTCTGAGCCTGGGGCATTATTGTCTGGAAAATAATTAATAGCTTCTACAATCTGGACTAATGAAAAGGAAGCCTCACAACCTTCCAAAGAAAAAGCAAACTGCTGAATACATTTATAGATGTCATTCTTTGTCTAAGGGTGGTAGAAGATGTTATTGAAATGTTTGCTAAATTAGTAGCATTATCCTTGTTTTTATTAAAATTTCCAGACAGCATTCTTATCAAGTTAATATAGTTAAAAATCTTACTTTCTTTGAAAAGACTCAAAAAGTATCCACCTTGTAGTAAAAGTCTTTCCTGATTTTGTGCAAGTCCTCTTTCCTTATTTCTTTTAAAGCATTTAATCACAGCAGATGGCCTCTGTTCTCTTAGCTATGTATTTTGAATAAATGGCTATCAATTTGCCCAAGAGTTCTAACTGGGATGTTACAATTTAATAGAATTTTAGATCTTGTTCTTATAGTTAACTGAAATAAGATACCTACAATTTACAACCAAGATTAAAAGACAAAATAATTTTATTAAAATTCTATCAGTTACATATCTTGGAATACATTCAAAACTTCATAATATGAAGACATAAAATAATTTTAATCCTCTTGGTTTGTTATCTTGTGAGTTAATCAAAACTTTCTTAAAAAGCTTTAACATTAGACAGAACACATACCCGAGAGATTTCTAAGTGCATTTCTTTTACACAGATCAAGTCCCCTTTAATTTCCAAGAGAAAGTTCACCAAAATATTCCTTTTTAATTGATGGATTACACCATTAATGTTTTAGTGAAACTACATTCATATTGTTAGTATTAATCCCAAAAGGTTGTCATTGCAAAGCATGGAAATTCACCACCAAAAAAAGAACAAAACAAGTGTATTTTAGTCCATTGAAGCAGATCGTTCCTGATCTTCTGGGAGATCAAGGCAAGATATTTATTTTTATTTATTTATTTTATTTATTTAAAATGTGTTTACTGGCAAAATATGACTTGGAATGAGCCAATTTTCAGTGGAGGCCAGGGAGAAATGCTCCAGATGCATGTCTTTGTGCCATGGCAGGAAATCAGAGCACATAGAGAAAACCCACATGAATGCAGGGAGAACATGCAGACACTGCACAGAAGGCACCCCAGCTGAGAAGCAAACCAGAAAATGTTTGCTGTGAGGCAACAGTGTTAACTGCTACACCACTTAAAAGGCATCCTCAAGTGTTGGAAACGTTAATGATAAATTTTCCTAATTCATTTTAGTACAGCAGGGGAAAATAAATATGTGTCTCATTCCTTTTTGCTAAAGTTGTTTTCTTGTCTTAAGAAAATATCTTCTTTGTTGTGCTATCTCTGCAGGAACATCTTCAAAAATATTAATTAGTACTTTATTAAACAGAAAATTTCTACATATTGTTACTGCAGAAAAACAATGTTTCTCTCAGATAGTGAGAATAGCTTTACAATTATAGATCAAGACCTGGTTTAGGTGAAACAGTCCTATTAGCAATGTCTATTTTAATTGTAGCAAGAATATGTTGTTTAGCCAGGTCACTCAAAAGTTTTGAAAATTGCTTACACAGATATTGAAAGTATTTATGTATTGTCTAAGTTCTTGGGTATGCCAGTATTCCTCATAATTTAATGTGCATGCTGTCTTCTCAGAGTTTAAGAGTCGTTCATGGAAGTCAGATTTAAGAGATTAATCCTGAGTAGACCATTGGTCAAAATGGATTGAGAGATTTAATAAATAAGTTTCCAACTAATTCTGACTCTCATAAAATTTTAAAAATTCTTCCCCTTGAGAAAGGGTTAAGGCTTCCATCTCACCTAACTAATGCTACTAAGACAAACAAGTTTTGTAAGAAGTGAATTTGCCCAAAAAGGAATATTTTCACTTGCATTCATTTGATTCATCTGGGAAGATGATTGTTTAGTAAAGCCTTGACTCATTCCCGTGAGTGGTAGTCTCACAGCCAGTAAATGAAATCCCTATCCATGGATTTTCCTAGTTCGGCATAGTCTGTGACATATCAAATGCTATCAAAGGAAAAATGGAAAATTCTTCACAAATCTGGTGAAGCAGTACATCTCAGCTGCTAGCTGATATCTGTCACCTGTTAATTTCTTGCTCTTGCATATCTAGGGTTTATTCTGCTTGACCTGTGGGCAAAGGTAAATACTTTAAAAATTTTCCCTTGAAAGAAATTTTGATGGCCATAGCTTTCAGCTTTTTTTTTTTTTTTTTTTTGAGGGGGAGAGTTGATAGGTTTCTTCCAAGCAATGACAAGACTGAACAAAGACCAGTCTCAAATATTTATACATTCCAGTTTCTAGGACCTGTTCTACAGAGATCATTACAACATTCTTTCTATATAAAAAAATACAGCTGCTTATTTCAGTTGTCTGCTTTCCTACAGCAAAAGTAACTAATCAGTCCCTCTAACCTTAATAGGCAACAGCCTAATTACATCAGCCCAGAACAATAAAAATTACTAGTACACAAGATCTGACATACATATCTTAACTAAATGCATTTTAATGTCTGCATTCTTTTCACAGTTTTTGTCAACTACTTCTTTGAAGGCGACTGTAGTTATATTTTATGCCCGTTACTACAGGAAATGGCATAGATTATATTTTCTATTTTATACAGTAGAGACATTCCTTTCCATTAATTTCATTTCTTTTTACATTTACAACAGAAACGATGACAAGGTTACATACATAGTGAAGATCACATGGGGCAATAGTGGGAAATAAAGAAAGAAGAAATGCATAACATCTTTAAATCAGTTTCCTTCATGTGGTGTTAGCCCTGGAACCACATCTAATTAAAACTGATGCTTTGTTAGAAGTATTAATATTACTTATTTTCAAATTTACCTGAACTGTCCTATTTTTCTGATATTCTGTTAAGCTGCGTTTAATTGTCTTGTATCAGTCCTATTTTATCAAATACTGTTAGAAATATATATTAATATAATTGTACATATACACAGCTTTGACCTACAAAGTAACTGTAATGGGCCTTTAGACCAGTCTCACATTTTTGATTAAAAAATGAATAAATATTTATTTCTATTTATTTATTTGCATTTGTTTATCGGGATGTCTGGGGAGAAAAGCTCCAAGAACACGCACGATAAAGCTACAGAATCAAAATACAGTAATCATGCAATGATGGTACAGAACATTACATTACAAAATAGGTGATGTAGTAAAATAGATAATACTAGTTATACAGATGTTAGATTTTAAGCATGCAAGCTAAACAAGAATACAATTGATGACATGGGATAATATCAAATGTGTGAACAATACAGTATTGCAGTTTAGCAGTAGAGAGGGAAAGATGGAGAGCAGCAGATTAAAGAGTCTGAGAGTAAGGGACAGCCTTAGAGCTACTGCTATATAGGCATCAAGACTGAATAGAAGATATGGTAGGCAACGGGTATATAATTGAAACACTATGTGGAGATGGAGCACTGTGTGGACATAGGAAGTAAGATAATAAAGTGCAAAAATAATATTTTCTTTATTCTGGACTCCACTTTAGGAAGAAAGGTTATACTATGCCTAGTTAATGAATTTAATTAACAACTGACAATACAAAAGACCTGAATGAGTCTTTCTTTTGCAATACTTCAATATTTTAAGTAAAGATATATAGGAAATAAAAAGTATTGTCAAAAGAGACACTAAGCTGTCTGTGAGCTTATCACCGCAAAAAAATCAACATAGTCCTCATCTTGACATGTTTTTTTCATAATCAGTTCTCTGGTTACAAAGGAAAAACAAAATAATTTTTTTTTGTCACTTCCTATCACCTTAACTATATCTGATACTTAAACAGCATAAGAGAATGCAAAATGCTGACAATTTAAGCAGTTCAAATTTTATATTTTTGCTAACCATAAAGTTTTTATATCATTCTCATTACAATGCCAGCATAATCCGACATTGTTTTGTAGTACATGTATTCCATATGGGTGGTGAAATGGTGCAGAAGTTAGCATTGTCATCTCACAGCAAGAGGTTATCTGGTTCAATTCGTGGCTGGGGTGTCTTCTGTGTGGAGTCCCCCTGCAGTCATGTGGGTTTCCTCTGAGTGCTCTGGTTTCCTCCCACATTTCAAAGACATACATCTGGAGCATTTCTCCCTGAGCCTCTGGTGAAAAATTGGCTCAGTCCCAGTCGGACTTTCCCAGTAAACAAATGTTATATAAATAAAGTAAAATATCCTACTCTCCTAGAATAAATTAGTTGCATTATTATGGGTACAGTATAACTTATTGACTTTGTCTTGCACATAGTGCCAAACACATCAAGACAAAACTATCAATACACAATTGTTGACACAAAAACATTACAATTAGAAAATGGCTGAAGTTAAACCCTTCCTGTTCACACCCACACCTCACAACTCTAAATATATTAACCCCAAGAACTGCAAACCTGAAGGGTAATAGAATATATTAATGTCTCAACTTTTGCATTCTATTTTACTATGAGAAATTAATGCATTTACCAAACCACAGTACAAAAATGCATTAATGAAAAATTAACAAATAAAAAAACACTATCATGGAAATAGCTTATTTAAATAAAATAATCATTCAGCATGTTCTTCTCAAAAAAAGATTTTATGAGTAATATTAAAAACAAGAGATTTAAATTATACACATGTTCAGGCAATAATGAAACTAATAACCATAATTTTGTGAATATGCATTAATAAGAACTAAAAAATAGCGGAGGGAGTAAATTCACCATCATGAAATAAGATTGTTAAAATATAAAAACAAAAAAATCAATATGTGCATAAATCAAATACTGTGATTATACAGGACTTGAATCATGGTAAAATATGTAAGTAAAAATAATTAAACTTAATAAGCAGCAGTAAGTATCCTGAGCAGTGTCAGTACAAGTTAGAATAAATGTTTTTATCTTAAAGATCTTAACATTAAAAGGCTTTTGATATTTATATAATCTTTAATGCCTGGGGAATGATTGGAATCCAGCCTACCTTGTCACTCAAATTTCATTTTCTTTAGCAGATTAGAATCTCCACTCCAGTACTTAAACATTGTTGGTAACAAAAAAATTTGAATTTTCTAAACCTACCACATCTAATGGTGTGTTTATACAGAGCACTGTCCACATTATTCAGTCTTATAAAAATGCTCATATACTTGCTGCATTGACTTCCATGTACTTTTATGTAAATAGAAGCTGTCAAAACTAGAACAAATGGTAACATATACCAGTCTCATTTTTATAACTGAAATGGTCTTAGTACAAAGGGTTAAAATTATCATCATCATCAACCCCTTTTTTCCCCATTTTTTATATGGGGCTGTGGTATCATGCTAACTGTTGCCACCTCTCTCGATTCAATACCACATGCCTGCGTTCTTTGACACCCATGCCCGACTGTCACAGATCTTCTCTCACACAATCCATCCACCTCTTTTCTGGACATCCTCATTTCCTCTTACCTTCTTCCTGTCTGTCCCAAATCATCTTCACCAGATTTTCTTCTGCTTTTCTGCACATTTGCCTGAACCACCATAATCCGGTCTCGTTAATCTTTTCTGCAATCGGAGCTACTTTGACTTCAGCTGTTATGTCCTCATTTCTTTGCCTGTCCCACAGTGTGCATCTTACTCAGGTACTCCATTTTCATTTGTATACTACACCTGAGGCTCTATGCCAGTTGGCTATAGCCCCTCTGATTTTAGCTTTGACCTCTTCATTCAAACTTCCCTTCTCTTCAACCACCCCTCCTAAATACTTGAAGTTATTAACCTGTTCCACTATCTTCCCTTCTATCTCAATTCTCAGCTTCTTCTGAGTTCCCCAATTTGCTGCCATTACCACCAGTTTCATCCCACGTGCTATCAGTTTTGCATTCCATTCTGCTATCCTTTGCTGAAGTGCTTGCTCATAGTCTGCCTGTAATGCCACATCATCTGCATACAGCAACTTATCTGTCCCCTCTGACCTGTTTGCTAATGTAGTCCTACACCAATATATATACAGCAGTGGGCTAAGAGCTGAACCCTGGTGCACACCCACTCCCACTGGGAACTCCTCTGTGAGACTGAACACTGTTCGTACTTGAGTGATTGGGTCCTTGTACACAGCTTGCACTAATTCTACCAATAATATTTCTGGGACTTTGAACCACCACAGTACTGCCCAATGCAGCTTTCCTGGAACCTTGTCATATGCTTCCTCCAAGTCCAGAATTGCCCAATTGGACTCTTTCCTCATCTCTATCTTCTTTTCAGCTATCAGTCTCATTGCAAACATCGAGTCAGTAGTGCTGTATCCTGATCTGAATACAAACTGCTCATTCTCCCATTTTATATTCTACTACTCTGCAAATCCATTTATCAATCATTGTCTCCAGAACTTTCAATGTGACAGGAGTTTGATGCCTCTGCACTGCCCACTGGCATAGAGCCTCAGGTGTAGTATACGACAGAAGAATGCCAAAGAAGCTGAAAAATAAAGTGTATAAGACAGTGGTACAACCAGTACTACTGTATGGTACAGAACCCTGGGCAGTAAAGGCAGAGTAGATGAGGAATCTAGAGGTGATGAAAATGAAGTACCTGAGAAAGATACACACTGTGGGACAGACAAATAAATGAAGATATAAGAGCTGAAGTCAAAGTAGCTCTGATTGCAGAAAAGATTAACGAGACCAGATTATGGTGGTTCGGGCAAATGTGCAGAAAAGCAGAAGAAAATCTGGTGAAGATGATTTGGGACAGACAGAAAGAAGGTAAGAGGAAATGAGGATGTCCAGAAAAGAGGTGGATGGATTGTGTGAGAGAAGATCTGTGACAGTGGGGCATGGGTGTCAAAGAACGCAGGCATGTGGTATTGAATCGAGAGAGGTGGCAACAGTTAGCATGATACCACAGCCCCATGTAAAAAAAATGGGGAAAAAAGGGGTTGATGATGATGATGATGATAATTTTAACCCTTTGTACTAAGACCATTTCAGTTATAAAAATGAGACTGGTATATGTTACCATTTGTTCTAGTTTTGACAGCTTCTAATTACATAAAAGTACATGGAAGTCAATGCAGCAAATATATGAGCATTTTTATAAGACTGAATAATGTGGACAGTGCTCTGTATAAACACACCATTAGATGTGGTAGGTTTAGAAAATTCAAATTTTTTTGTTACCAACAATGTTTAAGTACTGGAGTGGAGATTCTAATCTGCGAAAGAAAATGAAATTTGAGTGACAAGGTAGGCTGGATTCCAATCATTCCCCAGGCATTAACGATTCTGCAAGTATCAAAAGCCTTTTAATGCGAATCTCCCTTTTTTTTTTCTTGTACACTGGCATGAGTATGCTTATTCTCCAGCCAGCTGGAATATGCCTCTCTCTCCACATTGCTACAAGTAGCCTCAGGAGCCATTTCTTCACTGTGTCACCCAGAATCTTTATCATATCTACTGAGACCTCATCTGAGCCTGCAAATAGTATGTGTCAGAGCTAAAGCTGTTCCTTCAAACATGGCATTTCTTCTGTTGAAAAGAGAAAACTTTTTTATTCCTGGTCATACTCTTGGCAAAAAAGTATGTCCTACTCAGGACAAAGTGTTCACAGGTATATGTTTTATTTTATTTTGTAGCTGGCATACTTTCCTGACTGGCACTATACTCCATCACAAATTGTGTGCTGGACTATTTAAAACAGTCTCTGAGCAGACACTATACTTGGCTTTTCTTCAGTTGAAAAGGGAAAACTTTTATTTCTTGTCATAATATTGTCCTTTTCAGAGCAATGAGTTAACAGGTTTGTATTTTATGTTATTTTAAAGCTCTCCCACATCTTTTTTAAGACAGAGAACTTCAGTGCATTGTTTTTCTACTTTTTTGACAGGCAGTATACTCTACCAATCACAAATTGTCCACTGGGCTATTTAAAATGCCCTCTCTGAGCAGATGCAAACTGTCTAGACATGTCTGTGTCTCATGTCAAAGCAAAGACTCACTTTGTGCATCTTTATGCTACTTTGTGAAACCATGAAATTAGGAAAATGGGATTACTTTCATTTTTGTCATCATTGTTTGAAGTCATAAAGTATTAGTAAGTTACGTTTTAAGCTGTTTAACTTGTAGTAAGTTATTCTTTATCAATTACAGTTCTCTTCTGTAAACCATTTTTTTCAAGTGGCTGATAGTTCACCTTTATCATTTCTATTCTTTTTCTTCACTATTTTGTGATAACTATGGATAGTCTTGATAATTATGTGTTGGATGATTTATTATGTAACAATTTCCTGCTTGAAAGCACCCAATGAGTGGAACATTACTATTAAATAATGCAAAGGATATTAACAACACAAATTATATGAACCTAAAAAATTGTTCTGAAATTCTTAAAAGGAAATCTTTATGGATGATTGAATGCAGTTGTGCACCTAGTAAAGCAGTTAAAACCATCATTTGTTGGCTGTTGGCAGAATGATATTATGACTAAGAAAAATTGTTTGACATTTAAATATAGCTCAGTGAAATACACCAATAATATTTTTAAAAGATCCATGTATTTCACCATCCTGTAACAGTAAGAAAGATGCTTGCTACTACTGATGCTATTAATTGTGAATGTATTGATATTTCTAAATCTCTTGATGTTAATGATGCTAACAATATTTCTATTTCTGAGTTGATCACGGATGGTTTGTCTTTAGTTTTAGATCAGACGACTTCTGTAGTGCAACTTAAAACTAAGAAAGTTATTTCTTCTACTATGCCCAGGGAAGGGCTGAAATCACAGTCACACATTGGAAAGAGAGATTTATGAACCCTGAAGGATGGCAATCACCCAAGAGGAGCTACCATCATGGTAGAAGATTTTGATTTTGGATTATGGTTGACGTGCAATGTGTCATTTGTCCCTATTCAGGCAGATATATTCAGTAAGCCTTTTGTTGCTACTCTTGAACTTTTTGAGAAAAAACTGTTAAAGGTTAATAATTTGCAGGTAGAAAATGCATATTTAGACATTGCGTTAATACTAAAATTGTATATTAATGTTTTAAGACTGTGGAAATTTCCCAACAATGTTCAACTTGGTTCTGAAATCTATCATAAGCTTGTCCATATTTTTGATGGATGTGGATCTGAAATTATTACACTTTTAGTAAAGGAAAACAATAGGTTCATTAACAAATTAGGTGTAGAGCTTGACAGCCTAAATCATTGTTTACATAAAGATCTGTTATTTGAACCTAACCTGTTATGTTTTTAGGAGATTTTCAAAAAAGAGTGGATAAATCTGTCAATGGCAATTTAGAAAGGAAGCAGGAAAAAAGTGTATATGGATAAGGATGAACTTGAATAAAAAAAAAAAAAGAAGAACAGTTTATCTGCTGGCCAATAGGACTAGTGAGATGACACAAGCAAATATTGATAGGAAGCCAATAGTATAGTCGAACCAACTAGTATCTGAGAATGATTTTTTAGTATCAACCCACCCCCCCACCCCCCATGGTGAGGAGATCAGAGAGGATTGCACAGCAGAACAACCCACAAGGGTAGTGCATTTTGACTTTTATGGAACAAATAGGTCGACCAGGGGAGATGGTGAGGGAGAGTAAGTGTGAGGCATTGGTACAATTATAAGGTTGATTACAATATATGAGGGATCGGAGGCACGAATTAAAGTGGGTGGGGACCTCTCTGATAATTTCTGCTTGAGTAGAGGAACCAGGCAGTGTTGTCCGCTTTCCCCCTTTGTTGTTTGCATTATATTTAGAACCATTGGTAAAGAAAATAAGGGACTCAGAAATTCAAGGATATAATTGGTATGGCAGTCAGGAAAAGCTGGCTCTATTTGCAGATGATATTATTGTATACATGACAAAACCAGAAATGGACATTACAGTGTTCTGGAACATTTTAAGACAGTTTCATATCTTCTCAGGATACAAAATTAATGAAGCTAAAACAAAGGCAGTAGTGGTACATCATGTACCCACACACAAACTGGTCCAACAATATCCATATTTATGGGGACAAGATAAAATAAAGTATTTAGGAGTAAAGATTAGAAATTACTCTGTGGTGGCAGCTACAGATATGTGGGAAGAGACTAAACAGAAGATCATACAAAAACTGAGAAACTGGAAGTTTTGTTATATGGATATGGATGTTAACATACAAGCCATTAAAATGTTTTTAGTCCATTTAGTCTTGTACACAGGCCAGGCATACTTTTATCAACTGGAGGAGAAGTTGTGGATAGCAATTAAAAAAAAAAAAAAAAAAAAAGAGTTGAAGGATTTTATCTGGGAAGGGAAGACAGCAAGGGTCAACAGTGGGATAACCTGATTCTACCAATAGAACAAAGTGGACTAGGATTACCTAATTTGAAGGGGTATTTTAGATCAACACAGTTAAGGCTCTTATACATAGCACAAGCAGAAAACTATAATTTAAAGTAGAAAAGAATGATGCTGAGACAGGGAGGAAGCTCAAGAAATAAGGGGGGACTGGGATTTTGGATGCAGACTCTTAAGGAGAACAACCAACATCATACAAAGTATTATATTCATAAAATAGCAGGGAGCATTCTAAGAACTAAACCAACACGAGAATAGAGAAAAGAGATTCTGTCAATGGGGTGACTGTGGTTAGGGGTACAGATAATAAGCAAGAGGGGCTGGAATTTATTGGAGAAAACTGGCAAAGGACCAAGGTATTGGGAGCAAATAACTAGAAAGGGAAAGGTAATAGAATGGGAAGAGGCCAAAAATGTATTTGGCCTTCAGGTTAGAAATTGCCTTCCCTATCAAGGACAGATATCAGAGTATAAGCAAAGAGAAATAAATAGGGGACTCCTAAGTGAAAGACCAGCACTGGTAGAGTTTTTAATAGAATCTAGAACAGATGCTGCCGTCAAAAAAGGAATAATTAATAAAGCATATAAAATATTGCACAATAATTATAAGAATCCATCAGTGGAGCTTAAAAAGGATTGGGAAGAGAGATTGGATAAGAAATTCACAAAGACAATGGGAGGGTATATATGTATATCTCCCAAATATGCAATAAAGTCTAAGATTTAGGATCTTTGCCTGGAAGTGTTTACATAGGTATTTTTATACCCCAAGTAGACCAAAGAATTTTTCCTCAGGTGGATAGCAATTGTTGGAGGTGTGATGGGCAAGAAAGCGATAGCTGGGAACATATTTTTTGGATGTGTGATGAACTGGCAGACTTTTGGGATTTCCTGTGGATCACCCTGTTGGAGATGCTGGGTGAGCAGATTGGACTGACTGGGAAATTTGTTTTTTGAGTTATGCTACAGAATAGGAATTGTCTAGACATTGTAAAGCATTGCAAAGTCTAATTATGGTGGCTGCCAAAAAGCAATTACTAGAAAATGGAAATCAAAGTCTAGACCAACTTTACTAGAAGTAGTGAATATAATAACAGAGATAAAACAACTGGAATTGGGATTTTTAGAAAAGGGAAGGTGCAAACTACATAGGAAAAAATGGGAATTATGGAAACAATATATGCAGAACAGGAACGACGTTTAAGAGGCAGGATTTGAATGAGCTATATAATGTTTAACTAACAATGACTAGATGGTTTATAAGTGATGTATAATGTTTACAACTACAACTGTTTCAATGGTATCCGTGATGCAAACGGTTTGTAACTAAAGTGATATCATTTTGTATGTTTTTCATTTATATAAATGTAAGATTGCCTTTGTCATATGTGTAAATTTAAGAAAGAAGTTTGGGGAAAACAGTGTGAGGCATTGGAATTAATTATGGATGTTGAGACCCCCTCTGAACTTCTAGTCATAGTTCCCACTACTAACCCCCTAGTTATGATGGCATATGGAATGTGTAACAATGGGATCATTTCTACTTTTAATGGCTTCACTATAATTAATTACAACAACATTATGTTGGATCACAGATATTTTGATTTATATATCAAGGGCTTTACCTTTGTGCCAAAAACTTGTATGGATTTAGGTGAATTTTTAATGCATTCAAATGCTATTAGAAAATGGAATTTGGCTCTAATATATGTTAAGTACACTAGAGCACCTGATATTGAGAGCTCACCCTGCCACTGCCTGGTTAGAAGGAGCTTCATTCATCCCCCGCATCATCCTTTATTGGTCTTATTTGAAAAATATTATAGCCAATATATCATGCAAGCTTGTTCCCAAGCCTTGAGGGTGCAAACCTATAATATGCCAAAGGAGGAACATGTACTATTAAATGAGCTTAGTGTTAATAATAATTTGTGTATAATGAAACCTGATAAAGGTGGGGGTATAGTGTTGAACAGTATTGATTACTCAGAGAATGTTTTCCCTTCTCAATAAAGAAGAGCTTCTTCTTCTTTCGGCTGCTTCCGTTAGGGGTCGCCACAGCAGATCAACTGTTTCCATTTCTTCCTGTCCTCTGCATCTTGCTCTGTCACACCAACCACGTGCATGTCCTCTCTCACCACATCAAACCACACATGCAGAAAACAGTACAGAAATTCAATAAAGAAGAGCAATAAACCAGAATCTCCAGAAATGAAATTCACATTGCATACAGGAAAACTGACCTTATTTTAGATGAACTCAGTAAGCAAAAACCAAAAACTAAAGTAAACAGCAGATGCAGGGTGGTATCCAACGAGACGGAGCCTGGATGATAAGAAATCCTTTACTAAATCCAGTAGTCAAAACAAAGTACAACCAAAGTACAAATACACGTAAAATCACAATATAAAAATAGATAAAAGAAAAAGTTTAGCGCTTTCGTCAATATTCAGACTTCTTCAGATTCAGGTTCTGAAGAAGTCTGAATATTGACGAAAGCGCTAAACTTTTTCTTTTATCTATTTTTATATTGTGATTTTACGTGTATTTGTACTTTGGTTGTACTTCGTTTTGACTACTGGATTTAGTAAAGGATTTCTTATCATCCAGGCTCCGTCTCATTGGATGCTACCCTGCATCTGCTGTTTACTTATTTTAGATTACTTAATTGCCCAGGAAATTATTGAGAACAAATTATATAAGTTTTTGCATGTTAAACAACCAGTTATCCCCAGTTTATTTGGGATCCCTAAGGTCCACAAGGATGTATTTGACCCTCATTTTTGTACCATAGAGGTGGCCAGTGGTTCTAAAAATCATCCGTTAGCAACTTATGTTGATAAGATGGCAAGGCAGTTTAGGACTAAGTATCCATATATACTTCGGGATTCCTGAGAGTTAGGCCAATTAAAATACAATTTATATTCATCAAGATTGGTACTTAGTGACAGTTGATGTAGTTTATCTACTTTCCTGCATATCTCACAAGACAGTACATCACTAAACCATGCTAAACTTATGTGGTTGTGGACATTTGTTCAATAGGGACATTATTATATTATTTTATGGAGATCATATTAACAAACAATTTTGTATTTTTTGAAAAGGAACATTTCAAGCAAATTAGTGGAATGGCTATGGGTGCCACTTGGGCCTCCATATATGCTGATTCAATCATGTGTTAGGAATATGTGTTTAGATGGAGTTTTTTTTACCACATTGTTGGATATTTTAATTTTTTGAATGACATTTTCATTGCATGCAAAGAAAATCATGATGAATTAACAGAATTTATTTCCTATATTAATTCTATTCATTTTTTTAAGTTTACACATTATTTCTCAAATTCCATGATAAACATTTTGACTACTACGTTGGTTACAGATCTTTATTCAAATAGGTTTCAGTCAATGATTTATACAAAACCCACATTTTCTAAGGGTATTTTCATTTTAATAGTTGTCATCCTTCTAAACAAAAAAGGAGTTTGGTCAAGGGACAAATGGTAAGGCTATCAGGAGTAATGTCTGATGACAGCACCCTTAATAAAGAAATTGAAAATAGGTCACTTTGTTTTTAGTTAGAAAATATCCCCTTAAAATGCTTGCTGATATCAAAATGAGATAAAAGGTGAAGATAGACGTGATAACTACCAGCCCACTTTAGGGGTTGGTTTGTATTATAGTAATTTAAGTTATAATAAGAACAATGGTACAAGATAGAAGAATAGTTTTATTATGAAGTATGGTCAAGAGAGTGAAATTATTAGGTCAGTTATACACAAACACAGTACCTCACAAAGAGGATTACTGGCCTCAAACAGATGCCCTACACTGACCATCTCAAAAAACTCCAGCTTCAATCTGTAGCATATCACCTACTCTGAGGTGATCTCTGCCTAACATATAAAGCTATGTCAAACCCAGAGCTGTTGGACATGCTACACCTAAAGAAATCCCAATCCCTCCAAGCTACACGCTCTAGGGACCTAAACCTTGTCACCACAATAAACAGGACATGTTGGAGGGATAGATTCCTGTCGCAGAGACTTCCCATTACTCTGGAACAAGCTACCCATCTATGTCAAGCAAAGTTCCTCATTAACACTCTTCAAGAAAAATCTTTGAGTGGATGGGAAATAGGAAATATACCCCGGGAATCACTTCTGTGGCTCTGCTCAACAGGGGCACAGGTAATTAACTTTCTTGGGTTGGCGTAAGCCAGGGAACTGTGTTGGCTAGGCTTACTTAGGCCCTTGGGCTGATAGCCTAGTACCTACCTATGAACATTGGGAAATTATACTACATGAAAAGTACTTGAGCGATAGGCGAGGTAACAAACCAGGTTTTACTTATTCTAGAAACCTTAAAATTAAAGTGAGATTAGAAAGAAGTATTAAAACTGTTTCAAGAGACAGGAGTGTATCAAGGGTGGGTACCTGGAAATGTTGAGCCTGCTCACAATGTAGATTTGTATGAGAGGGTCAGGAATATTTTGTAAGAAGCATTAGTTATAGAATTACATTTCATTCACATTATTAACTGTAATACTTGGGCTGGTTTATTTTGTGGCCATTGTTTCAGTTTTTATATTGGAAAAACTGAATGTAAATTAAGGGTCAGAATGCAGAACACCTTTATGATATTAATGTTAGAAAGGATTCTAATGCCCTATATGGACATAAATTAGTTTGCGAAAAAAATAAAATATTTTATTTTTTGTAATAGAACTACTAGTACCAAATCCCAGGGGTGGACTCTGGGGGCAGACCTTGCAGTATAAGGTATATGGAGTATGGCTTTACTGGAAAGGCTCGCCCAAACTGTGTCACAGCTTGCTGTGAGGGGAAAGGTTAGTTTGCTTTTTATTGCTTGTATTTTGTATTACTTTATTGCCTTTTTCTATTTTGTATACTGTGATTTGTTTTCTTTGCACTGTGTTTTACTTGTATTCTGCTTTTAACTGCATAGACCACAGCTCTGTCTCTTGTGAGTCAGAATTTTTCCTATCCTTCTACCCTATTACTGTTGTGTTATTAAACATCACTTTCTTTCTAGTTGCCTGCCCCTTATGTTAATTTGACCATATATCCCGTTTCTTCTCTGCTTTTACTGGCTGGTGTGAGTAAGCACAAAATTATAATTTTGTGAAATCACTCCCCTTCAACTATTTAAATTTATTGGCCATCCTACTATATTCCATAGTACCAGAATACAAAAGTGCCCACTCCCCTTTCAAACTATCTTGCTCTTTTAAAAATAGTGGCTCTCCACTAAAATGTAACTTTTAGTAAAGCTAAAACTTAAGTTACCTACTTTCATATCTAACTGCTTAGTGCTCACTGCAGTGTTTAGGATAAACACTTTTTTTCATCTTACATTTAAGCATCTATTGCAAGACCACAAAGTTATTGGAGAGCCCACATTCTGCCTCATAGTAGTCATTTTGGGATTAGTGCTTCTATTTTCTCCTGGTGAGAGGAGAAATAGAGATACATCATTTCCTGGAGACTGCTGATCACCAGAAAGCCTAATAACTGCTTTATAGGTGACAGCTTGGAATCTGTGCTTATATTCTGATCCTGGTGAGAACAGGAGCAGAGTCCATTGATTCCTTATTGTTTCTGGTTGGAGAGTGAGTGCCTGTGCTTAACTAACCTAATTGGTCTGGTTGCTATTCAAGGCATCTATCTACCAGAAAAAGGCTACAAGCCTACAGACCCTTGTATCATCTGGGACAAGACTGTGGATCACCAAACAGGCTGTGGCCTGCTTCTGTTCTTGGGATTGGTGCCAACATTTTGCTTCTGGTGAGAAGAAGCAAAGGAGTATTGTATCTCAACAGAGTGTATCTGTGGTGAGACCAGCATTAGTAGTAGCCAGGCTGTAGTCATTCATGCAACCCCCCCCTCCTTTCATCATTCTTGACAAGCTAATTCTTTGTTTTCAGCAAGTACTGCCTGATTTGTTTCTAGCTTCAGAATATCTGCCTAAATACGTCATCCTTAAATTTTCAGGGTCTGCATATTAGTTTCCCCTCAAGTGTTTGGCAGTGCTCTGTACAGACTCAGACACCACGAGTGACATTTTTCCTGTAAATGCATAATTGAAATTTCTCCAATATCTAGTTGCACACAGGACAACTAGTTTGCAGTGGCAAACACTGTCCACATTTTGCAAACCAGATGCTCCTGACAGTGATTGATATTCTCACTCCAACAATCTAATCAATAAAAAAGGGTCTGTTGCCATGGATATGAACTTTCCTACTGTCTCAATTACTCGCTTGGTGGATATGGGCATCCATAGACAATGTAGAAATTGCCTCACATTTACTGACAACTAGTTAATTCTCAAACAAATTGATATGGTATGTCAGAGATGTATTTATACGTCACCGGAGGCAAAGCTCTCACATAAAAGTACTCCTAATGTCAGTAAGGTTGTCAGTAGTGCACATGGTGTACCCATCACCCACAATTCAAAGCAGAAATATAGACCCACATAGACTGAGGCACTTAAATGTAACCTTCCTAAACCACAAAGACCTCCTAGACAAAGTACACACAAGAAATACCCTCAGCAGCCCCAAACACACACTTTCAAATCACCCACATCAACACACAGAACTGCATCTCATGGAGCTTCTACCTCTAAGCCCATAAGGCAAGTCAACATACAATCAAACATTCTAGTCATTGGAGAGTCCATCATGAGACACAATGATGTCCCTCTCACCAAGCTGAGTAAGGAGAAAGTTGTGGTCAGTTGCTTATCAGGGGCTAGGATCCACCACATTATGCATGCACTTATGCACTCAGGTCACTGGACCATAACTACCAATATGACTCAGTCATAGCCCATGTGGGAGTAAATGACCTGAGACATACTTCCCTGGACTAGGTGAAGAAAGACATCATAGAGCTCTCAGAATGTGTCTCAGGCTGGTATGAGCCTAGCATTAAGCAGCATTTTACTTTCTCCAAGGATGATGCTGCAATACGAACAAAAGATGATTGACTTTAGTTTCTGGTGTCATTCTAAGGGGGTGTAATATTTGTCAGCATGGAAGGAGGAGGTCAACAGACCACACTGCTTTGCCAGGAATGGTCTGCCCCACTCCCCTCTAAGCTTTCGAATATTAGCTAAAACATTGTCTTCCCCCATAGTGCTTATTTTAGGTAATTCCAAAATGAAAGTATTTCCGACATAGCAAATCAAAACCAAGAAAATCTAAAGGTATTACTGCTCAATGCTAGGAGCCTAAACAAAAAACTCCACTCCCTGGAAGCTCTCTTTACTGTAGAGAATGCTGATGTCTGTGCAGTCTCTGAGATGTGATTTAAAGCCGCAGAGAGCACACCAACAGTGTAAGGTTATAATGCCTTCCACACATTTAGACCAGCTACTTCACAGGCAGGACTAAAGGTGAGGGTGCCTCTATTTACATAAAAAATAAATATACTTCAAGGCTAGTCAAACAGGACAATGCACTTGAGCTGCTCCATGTTCAAATCACCATAGGTAAAATCCAGTACCACTTCCTTGCAAGCTATAGGTCCCCTTCTATGTCCCAGGAAACCCATACCATGTATTTTAACTTATTAGAAACATTAACCATACAAAACAATACCATATTCATGGATGACTAATTACCCCACTATTTACTGGAAATCCTATACAACATCAAACGTATAGGCGCAGAGATTCCTGGATTTTGTAAACACAAACTCCCTGGACCAGATAGTCAATACACCAACCAGAGGTGCAGCCATACTTGATCTGGTCCTCACTAATATGGGAGAGTGTTGCACACCCCTACTGTAATGCCTTCGCTGGTAAGGTCAGACCACAAAATGGTCTCCTTTGAAGTAAAAATAAAACCTGCACCCCCAGCTTAATCGGGAATATTCAGAAACTATTCTAAGGCTAACCTCCTGCTATTAAGCGAGAACTTGGCAACATTTCAAGCCCCTATAAACACTGAGAACACTTCTGCCTATGCAGATCTGCTCACAGAAACTCTGTACAAGCATGTTAATAGCTGCATAGGAGGCAGATGTACCCACCAGGAAGAAGTACAGAACACAAAAAACAATCCACCCTGGTGTAATCAAGATGTATAACAGGAGGAAGAAACTCATGGCAAAAATTAGGAGGTGCAGCACCCAGAAGGATAAAAGCACGATCAGACTAAACAAACAGCTCAGAGGACAAAAAGTATACCAAAGCCAAATTTGAGGCAAGGTTGGCCTCCTAGGCCAAGGACAACCACAAAGCATTCTTTAGCTATGTCTGCAACCTCAAAGGCAATACACAATTGTGTGCAGAGCTCATTGTAAATGAAGCCACCTATACTGAGCCAGAAGATATAGCAAACCTCCTGGCTGATAAATTCAGCTCCAACTTTACTCCTCTCTCCCCCTCAACCTTCCCTTAGGAAATATCATCAAATACAACTCCCCCTACTATCACTAGGGAACAAGTCCTTAATGGTCTCTCTAAGACCAAGAACACTGCATCAATGGGCCCAGACATCATCCCAGGATGCCTTCTAAATAGCATAAAATGACCTATCAGGGCCTCTGGAATTACTATTTAACTGTAGCCTCCAAACAGGCTTTGTCCCTCATGAATGGATAAAGGCAACATTCATACCTGTGCACAAATGTGGGCCATCTACAGACCCTGGAAACTACAGACCCACAAGTCTTACTAGTCTTGTGTGTAAAGCCATGGAAAGAATTATCATGGAGATGATTAATAGAGATATAGTAAACCTCCAGACACTGGATCCAACCCAGTTTGGTTTTGTCAAGGGCAGATCATGACTACTCATCCTGGTGGACTTCTTTGAGAAGGTCACCAAAGCAATGGATGAGGGCAAAATCATTCACACTGCCTACCTTGACCTGGCCAAGGCATTTTGACACAATACCCCGCTTGAGCATTGTTGACAAACTCAAGAGGTTAGGTACAAACCCGTTAATCACCCAGTGGATAGCCAACTGACTCACAGACAGGACCCAGGAAGTTAGAATTGGGGATTCCACCTCTACAAAGAGGCCTGTCACAAGTTGAGTCCCTCAGGGATCAGTCTTTGGACCGCTCCTTTTTCGCATTTACTTCTCAGAAGTCAACGCCAATGTCAGTGGCCTCTGGCTGACTAAATTTGCAGATGATTGCAAATTTGGAGCTGTCATTGAATCTCACACTGACACAAATATTCTCCAGGAGGGGCTGACACAGACAAATAACTGGTGTTAGAGCCATGGACTAAACTAAATGCCAAGAAATGCATAATAGTATCCTTTGCGAAGTCATCCATCCCTGGTAAATCCTATTGACAACACACCCCTTAGAGTTGACCCAGTAGTCAGGGACTTAGGGACACACAGATAGTAATCTAGCCTTTGATCCTCATGTGTCTACAGTGGTGAGGAAATCATTCTATGTTGCGCAACTTATAAATAAAGGTATGTCATCCAAGTCCAAGAAAGTCATTGCTCCACTGTATTTGGCATTCATCAGACATATCATGGAGTACAACGCACCCTTTGGTATGTACCTAACCAGGCATATCCAACAACTGGAAGGTCCACAGAGGTTCCCCACTAAAAGAATACAGGGCATAAGTAATATGTCCTATGCAGACTGCCTTAAGGCCCTACCTTTGTATTCTGTCTCCTACAGGCTTTCAAGGGGAGATCTATGCCTGGCATTCAGGGCATTGTCAGACCCCACTCTAATGGACCTCCTGCATATCCACAAAAAAAAAGTACCAGAATTACCCACCCTAAAGACTTAAACCTTGCCTGGGATATAAATAGGACTTGCTGGAGAGAGAGGTATGTATCCCAGAGACTACCCCATCTATTGAACAGGCTCTCCACCTATGTGAAGCCAATTTTCTCCTTAATCCAATTCAAGTGCAACTTGGACAATTGGATGGGAAACCGAAAATTCATTCCTGATTTGGCACCTATGTCTCTGATGCAAACAAGTAACCTGTAAATGGTTAATCTCCCAGACCCATACTTACACTTATCAAGGGTATCAAAACTTGTCAGATTTGGGATGCATGGCTAGGCTTAAAAAGGCCCTTGTGGTCGTTAGCCTAGCAAACACCTATGAACCTATAAGAATTAATGTGTCTAAATGCAAGTAAGTCTCCAGGGTTGAATGATGTGATTTCCCTGCAAAGTGTGCTCAGACTTCGAGCTGCCAGGTTATAATTGTATACATTTTAATGATTTTTATTATATGTAATTTAAGTACTTCATTAATGCATTTTATTGATGAAATGTGTAATATTTTTACACATCTAATGGTTCTAAATTCATTCTTAATTTTAATCCAGTAATATTCATTTGAATTAAGATAGTTTTATATAAAAGTTTTTGGACCTGGTTTCATTAATAGATAATTAATCAGTTATAATCTGGTGTGGTTGAAGTCATGTGATTGCATCTTTAAGGATCAAGTGGCAAGGTTAACATCCAGTTCTGATGAAATTCATTTAGGACAAAAGCACTTAACTGTAGCACTTTTGTTGCATTTAGGCAAACTAAAATTTTTAACTTATCGTATTTGCTCATTTCATTCACTCTGTGAAGCCGGGTGGTCAATCAAGGTTTTGTTTCTTAGTTTTTTATTTTGCTGGCTCATCCCGGTTTATTTGATACACAGGCAGCTGTTCAACTCCAAAGGACAACATAATATGAGTATAGTGACATCAGTACTATATCATGGGTGTGGTGAACAGGGCATATGCTCTGGAGCAAGGGTGAGTGTACTGACATCAGTACTGTACCATGGGTGTGGTCAACAGGGCATATGCTCTGGAGAAAGGGTGAGTGTACTGACATCAGTACTGTAACATGGGTGTGGTCAACAGGGCACAAGCTCTGGAGCAAGGGTGAGTGTACTGACATCAGTACTGTACCATGGGGGTGGTGAACAGGGCATATGCCCTGGTGTAAGGGTGAGTGTACTGACATCAGTACTATACCATGGGTGTGGTGAACAGGGCATATGCTCTGGGAGCAAGGGTGAGTGTACTGACATCAGTACTGTACCATGGGTGCGGTGAACAGGGCATATGCTCTGGAGCAAGGGTGAGTGTAGTGACATTAGTACTATACCATGGGTGTGGTGAACAGGGCATATACTCTGGGAGCAAGGTGTTAGAGGCTGTAATCCTGAAGTGCTATTCCAGCATTCTTCTTCTTTCTGTACCATCATTGCAAGTTTTTTTTTTTTTGCTCTTCCTTGAAATTGCTGTAGTAGGGAAGGGGTGTGTGTGTCTGGGAGGGAGCATGTGCTTTAGACTGCCGTGAGCAGTCTATTGGAGCTGCCCTTTTTTTTGCTCTTCTAATGAAGAGCTGTGGCGGGGGGTGTCAATCCAAAGTTCATGCTGAGACATATGCAAAAGGATTTTGACAAAAAATTACTTTCAACTGTCCTAAAACAGTTATAATGTTATTGGGTACATTCAGGAAACTTTTACAATGTATAGAATCTACACACACACAAAAAAAGTCTACAGGCTACAGTTATACCATCAAAAATACTTGGGAATCTTGTTTAATTAGCACCTAGACTCCAAACAACACTTCCAAGTTACATGTGCATCAGTCATATCAACTCAGTTAAAGGTCACAACGTTACCTGTGCATCTGTTCTAGTAACAGCTAAGCTGTCATACCATTTCAGTAATAAGTCAAAAAAAAAAACTTTGCTGCATATCAGCCCTAACATAACCTAAGGCATCATACTACCTTAAGTAAGCTCTTAAACTGTGAGTGTCAGAAATTTATAGCATCCTAGGATAACAAGAAAAATACTCATCCCAACATATGACTATACCCTTCCTCTTTCAACTCTTAACTCCTCAGAAAATACCAAAACCTAGAAACTGCATGTGACTGACTATTCAGAGGTAGCCAGTTATTAAGCAATAGAGATCACCATTATATGGGTGGCACAGTGGTTCAGCTGTTAACGCTGTCGCCTCACAGCAAGAGGTTCTCCGGTTCAATTCTCGGCTGGGGTGCCTTCTGTGCAGAGTTTGCATGTTCTCCCTGTGTTTGCGTGGGTTTCCTCCGGGTACTCCGGTTTCCTCCCACATTCTAAAGACATGCTTCTGGAGCATTTCTCCCCGGGCCTCTGCTGAAAACAGGATCTGTGGAACCTAGTCGGACTTTCCCAGCCAACAAATGTTAAATAAATAAAAAATATTCCAAAGTTACTGCCACCATCTACTTGCAAGATGAAGTATAAACTGTATTATATTAACTAAGAGCAACCTTCTAAGACCATGTTATCCTTGTCTACCCTTAATGTGGTCTAGTTACTAATTAGAAAGCCTTTGCAGAAGTGCCCCAAGTAACACAGAACTGCCTGCCTTTTGAAGTAAGAAATTGTAATATCTAAGCGTTTTGGGAAAACCTTCATGGCCATTTTAAAATTTGAGAAAATGAGATGGCTTTCAATAAATGGTATAACTAAGATGTATTCTACATTCTAGTCTACTTCTATCTCCATAAAAGCAGGAGGTTTTCACTGTTTACAATCAAAAAGGTGAATGGAGATGTTTGAAGACGGACAATTGAAAGACAGATGTTCGATTTTTTGTGTTGCTAAAAACTCCACGTTCAAAAGTTCACATCAGTGAATACTACTGTGCATTCGCTGATATGAACTCAAAGTACTGCACAGACATCACAGTACAGTGTGGGTTGGGACATTCATCCCTTTCCTCACTGTAGCTTGATCTCAGAGTTGGAGTATGTAGTTAGCAGGGGGTGCAGGGGGGTACAGTCCCCCACAGGGGAGGTGGAAGGGGGTGCAGCCCCCCCCCTGCAAAAACATGATGTGAGGTGTAGGAGTTTCACTTACCTGAGCTCCTATATAGACATCATGTGCTCTGTTCGACAAAAATGTCGAATCTGCTGAATTCGTTCAGCAGATTTGACATTGTGTCCTGTTGTATAATTAACCTTTCACTCTTTCCTTCGACGTTATGTATGAGAATATGTTTTTTACAGCGACATTTTGATAGTAAATCGTTTTTCACAATATAAGAAAACTCATGTATTTATATGCATGTGTAGTTGTATGTAAATATATAAAATAGCCTGCAACACTACCTTGCAGTTGACATGTAAAACTTATTTTTTATATTAAGCAACATGCATGTGTATATCTTTATCTACTCTTAATGAAATCTAAGTATATCATTACTAGAAACAATATATATAATTAGTGAATGCTGTCTTTGTTAAATGATCAATCTTATTTGTAAAATTAGTGTAGAGGAACTATGTTGAATATATATACACAACATTTACTTACATTCTGTTCTTGCCTTGTAGCTCAGATCATGGCTGAAAAGGGTCCCTGGACCAGTCCATTTATCTATTTAACAAATCAATATGTTTAGTCAATACATCCTGATCAGTACTAAAAGTACCTAGACCAGTGTTTCCTATACCTGTGAAAGATTGGCCAAAATTTACAAGTATTAGCAGTCATTTTGGTGACTTACTAAAACAAGTTCAGTATTTAAATATTGAATATCAGGCTAAATCCAATGTTTTCCATGAGTGTACACATGTGGATCAACTACAAACCAGGATGCTAACCCAAGTGACATTATGCTGGAAAAGATAACTTGTGCCAGAGGTCAGAACGTTTTGACCACCTTCTGTGGAGAGGATATTAGAATATATAAAGTCATGCATTATTCATGCTGCTTTTACAAAGTTATTTAAGATGGAGTTGAAAAGATGTAAATGGCAAAAAAATGTGACCTACTGAAGTGATCATATGTGCTTCTTTTAACTGAAGTATGTTCTTTAGAGCTAGACATGTGTCAACCTTCAGTTATTTAAAGTGAAACAGCATTCAGTGTGCCTAGTAGTGGTCCCTCCTTTGTTCACAATGTCTCTTCATATTGCCTTTGTTGAGATAATGGCTGTATATCCTATACAGTGGAAAAAAATTAAACACTGAAACATAAAAGCATAAAAAATCTGGGAAAAGGGATAAATCCCATAAAGAAAACAACAATGAAACTAAAGCCAGAATAGAACATTTTAGTAAAATCCCTAAGGGAGCATCTGTATGTTAAACCTATCAGTAACCAAAACCAAATTACCTTAAAGCTATAAGTGAATGACTGAAAAACTTAAGTGCAAAGAGTAACTATATAAAAACACATTTTAAAAGTGCAACAGTTCTTTATATTGAAGAAACCTTCAGTGTAGGAAAAAATTGCCTCATAGTATTCCTGATATCACTTTGTAGTGTAATTGTGAAGCCGGTGACAGTGTAGCTCATTTACCAAAGGAAACTAAACATTCAGGCACAACATTCATGGGAGGTGTGCTGCTTCTGGTAATATGGTGAGTAAATGGTCATAGGGTCATAGGAGTTTACTAGGATAATGACCAATAGGGCCTTTTTAAGCCTAGCCATGCATCCCAAATCTCTGACAAGTTCTGGTATCCTTGGGATATTAAATATTTACAGGCTTCCTGTGTCCATTAGAGTCATAGCTGCCAAACCAGGGAAGAATTTCCTGTTTCCCATCCAATTGTACAAATTGCATTTGATTTGGGTTAGCGAGGAACTCTACTTCTCATGGATGGGGAGCCAGATCCAGAGAATGGGTAGTTTCTGGGATACACACCTGTCTCTCTACCAAGTCCTAATTATATCACAGGCAAGTTTTAAATCTTTAGAACAGGTAATTCCGGTGCGGTTTGTTTTGTTGATATGCAGTAGGTCCAGAGTGGGGTCTGACAATGTCCTGTATACCAGGCATAGATCTCCCCTCAAAAGCCAGTAGGAGACAGCATACAGGGATATGGCCTTGAGGCGGTATGCATAGGATATTTTATTTGCACCCTGTCTTCTGCTACTGAGAAACCCCTGTGGATGTTCCATTTATTGGATATGCCTGGTTAGGTACATACCAGAGTGAGTTTTGTACTCAGTGATAGGTCTGATGAAGGCCGAATACAGTTGAACAATGACTTCCTTGGACTTAGATGCCATACCTTTGTTTATAAGTTGTGCAACATAGAATGATTTCCTCACTGTTGTAGACTCATGATGGTCAAAGGCTAGATTACTGTCTGTGTGTCACCAAGTCCCTGACTACTGGGTCATCTCTAAGGGGTGTTTGTCAATACAACAGTCACCAGGAGTGAATGTTCCCAAAGAATACTATTATGTATTTCTTGGCATTTAGTTTTAGTCCTTGGCTCTGACACCAGTTGTTTCTGTGTCAGTGTGGGATTCAATGACAGCTCCTAATTTGCAGTCATCAGCAAATGTAGTCAGCCAGAGACCATTGACATTGGCCTGACTTCAGAGAAGTAAATACCAAAAAAGAGTGGTCCAAGGACTGATCCCTGTGGGACTCCACATGTGACTGGCCTCTTTGTAGAGGTGGAGTCCACAATTTTAACTTCCTGGGTCCTGTTTGTAAGCCAGGGTGACATACTGGTTTGTATCTAACCTCTTCAGTTTGTCCAACAATGCCCAAGTAGGGTACTGTATCAAATGGCATCTAGGTCCAAGAAAGTCATTAATCCACTGCATTCAGCATTCATTAAGCCTATCATTGAGTACAGTGCCCCCTTTGGTATGTACCCAACCAGGCATATCAAACAACAGAGGTTCCACACTAAAAGAATCCAGTACATAATTAACATGTTGGTGTGAATGTCCATGTTGGTGTGAATGACCTGAGACGTACCTCCCTGGACTACATGAAAAGAGACATGGAGGAGCTCTCCGATCTTGTATCCCAGCAGGTATGACCCTAACCCTGAGTAGCATCCTGCCATCACCCAGAATGATACCACAGTACAAGGACAAAATGATTGACTTCAACAATTGGCTAAGCTTCTGGTGTCATTCTAAGGGGATCCAGTATTTGTCTGCCTGGGACGACATGATCGACAGTCCATGATGCTTTGCCAGAGATGGCCTGCATCTGTCGCCCTTAGGATTCCGGATACTGGCTAAGGCTCTTGCCACCCCTATAGTGCCTTTTTTAAGCAAGGTTCAAATGACAAATTCACCACCGTAACAGGTACAAACAAGCAAAATCTGAGAGTAATGCTACTCAATGCTAGAAGTCTAAACCTCAAAATGCACTCACTCGAGGCACTCCTTAAAATGGAGAACATTGACATCTGTGCAGTGACAGAGACCTGGTTCAAAACTCCAGAGAGCACCCCTGCATTACCAGGCTTCAATTCGTACCACACCTTTTGGCCACCTAACCCAGAAAGAAGCACTAAAGGTGGAGGCGTGTCCATATTCATTAAGGATATCCACACCTCCAGGCTAGTTGCACAGCATAATGCATCCGAGATTATCCAAGTGCAACTAACTCTGGGCAAGACCGCAATCCAAATTGTAGCTTGCTACAGACCCCCCACCATGCCCCAGGATTCACACTCCTCATTTCTTGATACACTGGAAAGTATTAGGGTACAACCCAACACCCTAATAATGGGTGATTTCAACTACCCCACCATTAACTGGGAAAACTACTCATGTACCAACTCATTTGCTCAACGTTTTCTAGAATTCATAAATTCCAACGCCTTGGATCAACTTATTCACACCCCCACCAGGGGCAGCAATATCCTAGACCTGGTCATTACCAACATGGGAAACCAGTGTTCCACACCAGAGGTCAATTCCTCGTTGGTCAGATCCGACCACAAGCTTATCAGCCTAGACATCCACATCCCAGCCCCAGCCAATTTCACACTTCTTAAAACAGAAGTGGCAAACTTCATGACACCCATGCAGACGGACAATAAAGGTATGACTGCCGAATCCTACACAAATGCACTTTATAAGCACTTACACGAGTGCATGGATCATGCTATCCCTAATAGAACCAAGATGTTATCCTCCAAAAAAAGGAAGCCAATCTGGTGGTCCTCTGCCATAAACAAACTCTACAACAGAAGAAAAACTGTTGCAAAAAAGAGTAAAATTCCATGACTGGAGGAACTCCCTGGTCAACCTCAGTAAGAAGCTGAGATCCCTCATAAAATCCTCCAAAGCTAGTTACGAAAACAAAATTGCCACTGACTCTAAAGACAACCACAAAGCATTCTATAGCTATGTCAAAAATCTAAATGGGAACACTCCGGTCTGCTCTGAGTTACAGCATAATGGCACTAAATATACAGAACCAACTGATATTGCCAACATCCTAGCAGATAGGTTCAGTGCTAACTTTACCCCCCTCTCACCCCCTAGAGGGCCCATCTCTATACCAGAAGAATGCAAAGTTCCTATAATCATGGCTGCACAGGTAAAAAACACACTCTCCAAAGCCAAGAACACAGCATCCATGGGACCTGACAATATCCCAGGCTGCATTCTACATGAACTACAGAATGAACTGGCACCCTACCTAAGTACCATGTTCAATCATAGCCTCACCTCAGGCTTTGTACCCACTGAATGGTGCACCGTGACAGTTATCCCACTCCACAAAGGGGGAGCCACAACGGACCATGGGAACTACCGCCCCATTAGCCTGATGAGCCTGGTCGGCAAGGCCATGGAATGTATCATCATGGAACTCATAAACAAAGACATTGGTAATCTCCAAACTCTGGACCCTACTCAGTTTGGATTTGTAAAAGGCAGATCATGTCTCCTAAACCTGATTGACTTCTTTGAAGCAGTCACCAAAGCCATAGATGAGGGTAAAATGGTTCACACAGCTTATCTAGATCTCGCCAAGGCTTTTGACACCATCCCCCACTCTGGAATTATAGATAAGCTCACTAAACTAGGTATAAATCCCTATGTCACAAGATGGGTTGCCAACTGGCTCATGGACAGAACCCACACTGTGAAAGTAGCGGATTCCAAATTCGACATCAGACCAGTGACAAGTGGAGTACCACAGGGTTCAGTCCTGGGTCCTCTCCTGTTTGGTATCTACTTCTCTGAAGTGCAAGCCAACACAGAAGGTCTTTGGCTAACAAAGTTTGCAGATGACTGCAAACTAGGAGCCATAATCGAAACTCCTAATGATGTGGACAAACTACAAAAGGGCCTCACTGAGACAGATACCTGATGTCAAAGCCATGGCCTGAAGCTCAATGCCAAAAAGTGTATCGTCATCCCCTTTGGTAAAAACTCTGTACCCATGAACTACCACATAGCTGGTAGTCTACTTAATGCCGAAAATGTGATAAAGAGACCTTGGGACACAGGTGGACAGTAGTCTCTCCTTTGATAATCACATTGCCACAGTGGTCAGAAAATCCTTCTACGTGGCTCATCTCATCACAAAAGGATTCTCATCCAGAAAAAAAATAGGCCATTGTTCCCCTCTACTCATCATCATTAGACCCATTATGGAGCAAAATGCCCCTTTTGATATGTACCTCACAAGACATCTACAACAACTGGAAAGACCACAGAAATACCTTACAAAGAGGATTACTGGCCTCAAACAGATGCCCTATGCAGACCGTCTCAAAAAACTACAGCTTTACTCCATCGCATATCGCCTACTCAGGGGTGATCTCTGCCTAACATACAAAGCTATGTCAAACCCAGAGCTGTTGGACATGCTCCACTTAAAGAAATCCCAATCCCTCTGAGCTACACGCTCTAGGGACCTTAACCTTGTCACCACAATAAACAGAACATGCTGGAGGGATAGATTCCTGTCCCAGAGACTTCCCATACTCTGGAACAGACTACCTATCTGTGTCAAACAGAGCTCCTCATTAGCACTCTTCAAGAAAAATCTTGATGATTGGATGGGAAATGGGAAATTCACCTCGGGGATCACTTCTGTGGCTGTGCTCAACAGGGGCACAGGAAAATAATTTTCTTGGGTGGCGAAAGCCAGGGTACATTTTTTGGCTAGGCTTGTATGGCCCCTAGGGCTGATAGCGTAGTACCTACCTATGAACCTATGTCCTGTGCAGACTGCCTCATGGCCCTAGACCTGTATTCTGTCTCCTACAGGCTGTTGAGAAGAGAACTATGTCTGGATTATGGTTTACTATCATTTTGTAAAAAGACACATTTTTGGATCACATCAGTGACTCAGATTATCGAATTTGTGAATAACGATTTTACCATATGTCGAATATTGTAAATGTAATGTTCGACATTTGAACTACTTTGAACAATGGTTAAAAATTCCTGATCAAATAAACTCTGATGTAACACCCAATCAACTCTTTACTTATGGTTTAAAGCGTTTGGACAAGTTTGCTTCATGAATTGTTCCACTTGATCAAGTGATTCGGCATATGCGAAATCTGAGTAAGTGTGATTACATATTTTGATAGTAAACCCTGGATTACAAGGCATTGTCAAACCCCTCTCTGATGGACCTCGTGCATATCCACAAAAGCTGGAGAGACAGGTATGTATCCCAAATAATCCCCTGTCTCTGGAACTGGCAACCCATCCATGTGATGCAGAGTTCCTCCCTAACCCAATTCAAGTGTAGCTTGGACAATTGGATGGGGAACAGGAAATTTATCCCTGGCTTGGCACCTACATCTCTAATGGACACAGGCAATCTGTAAATAGTTCACCTCCCAGGCCCTGCTTATAAATGTTTCATCTGTCAAGTTCCTGCTTACACTCATCAAGAGTACCAGAACTTGCCAGAGATTTGGGATGCACCTTGCGGTGGTTAGCCTAGTAAGACCTATGAACCTATACCTTGTTTATAAAGCAAAGCAAAAACAAAGACAGTATATGTTCACCAAAGATAATGACAGTTCACCATAGCGTTGGGAGCATTTTGTTGTTGTATACCTTGTTTATAAGTTGCACAAGACAGAATGATTTCCTCACTACTACAAACATATGATGGTCAAAGACTAGATTACTGTCTTGTGTGTCCCCCCCAAGTCCCTGACTACTGGGTCAACTATTAGGGGCATGTTGTCAATATGATAGTTACCAGGGAGAACTTCCTGAAAGATACTGTTATGCATTTCTTGGCATTTAGTTTTAATCCATGGCTCTGAAACCAGTTTATTGGTATCAGCCCTTCCTGGAAAACATTTGTTACTGGGGAATTCAGTGACAACTCCTAATTTACAATCATATGCAAATTTAGTCAGAGGCCATTGGCATTGGCCTTGACTTCAAATAAATAAATTATAAAAATGAGCGGCCCCAGGACCAATCTCTGAGGGACTCCACTTGTGACTGGCCTCTTTGTAGAGATGTACTCCCCAGTTTGAACTTCCTGGGTCCTGTCTGTGAGCCAGCTGGCTATCCACCGGGTGACATAAAAGGGTTCGTACCTAATGTCTTGAGTTTGTCAACAATGCCCAAGTGGGGTATTGTTTCAAATGTCTTGGCCAGGTCAAGGTAGGCAGTGTGAACCATTTTGCCTTCATCCATTGCTTTGGTGACTTTTTCAAAGAAGTCCACCAAGTTGAGTAGACAATGACTTGCCCGTGACAAAACCAAAATGGGTTGGGTCCAGTGTCTGGAGGTTTCCTATGTCATTACTGATCATTTCCATCATAAATTCTTTCCATGGCTTTGCATACGAGACTAGTGAGACTTATTGCTCTGTAGTTTCCAGGGTCTGTAGATGGTCCACCTTTGTGCAGGGAGATGGGTGTTGCTGTTCTCCATGAATGAGGGATGAAGCCTGTTTGGAAGCTACAGTTAAATTCCAGAGGGCCTGATAAGTCATATTTCGTGTTATTTAGAAGGTATCCTGGGATATTCTCTGGGTCCATCGATGCAACGTTCTTGGCCTTAGACAGAGCATTCAGGGCCTTTTCCCTAGGAGCATTCAGGGCCTTTTCCCTAGTGATAGTAGGGGAAGTTATATTTGATGTTGTTGCCTGAGGAATATTCCTGAGGGGGAATATGTGGAAAAGTTGGGGCTGAATTTGTTATCCAGTAGGTTTGCTGTATTTTTTGACTCAGTATAGGTAGCTCCATTAACAATGAGCTCTGCACACAATTGTGTATTTTCTTTGAGATTGCAGACATAAAAGAATGCCTTGTGGTTGTCCTTGGCCCAGGGATGCCAAATGTACCTCTGATTTGACTTTGGTAGACTTTAGTTATCCTCTGAGTTGTTTCTTTAGTTTGATGAGAGCCTTTTTATCCTGCAGGGTGCTGCGCCTCCTAATTTTTGCCATGATTTTCTTTCTTCTGTTATACAGCCTATTGATGTTGTGATTCCACCATGGTGGTTAGTTGTTCAAGTTAGTTCTGCACTTCCTCCTGGAGGGTTCACAACTGCCTCTATGCAACTATTAACATGCCTGTATAGGGTTTCTTTAAACAGTTCCTCCTAGGCAGCAATATTACGGGGGCTTCAACTTTTGCCATGTTATCACTTAATAGTAGGAAGTTAGCCTTAGTGTAGTTTTTGTGTTCTGACCTCAACAGAGAAGACATTGCAGTAGGGGGTGTGCAGCACTCTCCCATATTAATGAGGACCAGATCCAGTATGGTTGCACCCCTAGTTGATGTATTAATCTGTTCCAGGGGGGTTGTGTTTACAATATCCAGGAATCTCTGTGCCTCTACTTTTGGTCTTGTATATGATTCCCAGTTAATAGTAAGGTCATTAAAGTTGCCCATAAATATGGTAAAATATTGTATTGGGTTGGATGGCGAGGGTTTCCAGTAAGTTTAAATACATGGTATGGGTTTCCTGGGTTATAGAGGGGGACCTATAACTTGCAACATAATAGTATTGGATTTTGCCTACAGTGATTTGAACTTGGAGAAGGTCAAATGCATTGCCCTGTTTGTCCAGCCTTGAGGTATACTTATTTCTGATGTAAATTGATACACCTCCACCTTTGGACCCTTCCTGTGTAGTAGCTGATCTAAATGTGTCAAAGGCATTAGAACCTTGCAATGTCAGTGTGCTTTCCATGGCTTTAGACCATGTCTCAGTCAATGCACAGAATTCTCAGGAGTAAAGAGAGCTTCTAAGGGTTGGAGATTTTTGTTTGGACTCCTAGCATTGAGCAGTAACACCTTTAGATTTTCTCCCTTTTGATTTGCAATGCTGGAAGTACTTCCAATTTGGCATTGCCTAAAAAAAAGCACTATGGGAGAGGACAATGTTTCAGCTAATGTTTGAAAGGCTAGAGAGGAGAGGTGCAGACCATCCTTGCCAAAGCAGTGTGGTTTGTTGACCATCTCCTTCCATGCTGACAAATATTGCACCACTTTACAAGGACACAGGAAATTAAGCCAATTATTAAAGTAGCCATCTTTTGTTCATAATGAGGCATCATCCTTGGAGAAGGTAAAATGCTGCTCAGTGCTAGGCTCATACCAGCCTGCAACACATATTCTGAGAGCTCCATGATGTATCTCTCTCTTCATATAGTCTAGGGAGGTATATCTCAGGTCATTTACACCGACATGGATGACTGAGTACTGGTAATTGTGGTCCAATGACCTGAGTGCATGTTTAATGTGGTGGATCCTGTCCCTTGATAAGACACTGACTGTGACTTTCTTCTTACTCAGCCTGGTGAGAGGGACATCAATGCATCTCACAATGGAGTCTCCAATGGCCAGAATGTTGGATTGTGTGGGGCTTGCCTTATGGGCTTAGAAGTACATGCTCCATTTGATGTGTATGTGTCAATGTGGGCGTTGTTTTGAAAGAGCACATTCAGGGCTGCTGAGAGCATTTGTTATGCATATTTCATCTAGGAGGTCTTTGGGGTTTAGGAAGGTTACATTTAAGTGCCTCAGTATATGTGGATCTATGTGTCTGCTTCAAATTGTGTGTGATGGGTGCATGTGTACTGCTAACAACCATGCTGACATTAGGAGTGCTTTTATGTGAGAGCTTTTCCTCCAGTGACATTGTGTAAATACATGCTTCATATACTATATCAGTCTATTTGAGAATTAAATGGTTGTCAGTAAACATGATGCCCTATCCACCAAGCTGGCAACAGAAACAGTGGGAAGCTTCATATCCATGGCAACAGACCCTTTTGATTACTAATGTCAGGAGTATTTGGTTTGCAACACTTGTGGCAGTGCTCATCACTGCAAACTAGTTCTGTGTGCAATTAGGTATTGGTGAAATTTCAATGATGCTTTTACAGGAAAAATGTCAACCCAAGGTGTCTGCATCTATGCAGAGCACTGCCAAACACTTCAGGGGAAACTAATAAGTAGATCCTAATGATTTATGGGTGAAGTATTTAGGCAGATATTCTAAGGTTAGAAGCAAATCAAGCATTACTTACTGAAAAGAAAGAATTAGCTTATCAAGAATAATGAAAACAGGGGAGTCGCCTAAATGGCTACTGCTGGGATACAATGCTCCCATGTATTCTCTCACCAGAAGCAAAACAGTAGCACCAATCCCAAGATGAGAAGCAGCTCACACGCTGTTTGGTGATCCACAGTCTTGTTCCAGATGATGCAAGGGTCTATAGGCTTAGCTCACACGCTGTTTGGTGATCCGCAGTCTTGTTCCAGATGGAAGTAAACAGTGTGGGAAGAAATAGCCAGGGAATTGTTATGGCTAGGCTTGTATAGGCCCTAGGGCTGATAGCCTGGTACCAACCTATGATGCAAGGGTCTATAGGCTTATTTTAGCCTTTTCCTGTTAGATGCCTTGAATAGCAACCAGACCAGTCAGGAAGGTCAAGCACAGACACTCACTGTCCAACCAGAAACAGTCGGGAATCAATGCAATCTGCTCATTCTCTCACCAGGAGCAAAATATAAGCGCAAATTCCAAGCTGACACCTATGAAGTAGTTATTAGGCTTTTCAGTGATGAGCAGTCTCCAGAAAATAATGTCCCTATGCTCCTTCTCTCGCCAGGAGCAAAACAGAAGCACTAATCCCCAAATGATTCCTGACCGGCAGAAAGTGGGCTCTCCAAAAATTGCTGGTCTTGGTGTAAATGTTGCAGATTTTGTAGGTAGGATGGAAAAAAAAGGTTAATATCCTAAGAGATGCAAGGTCCCCCAAGTAGTTAGATATGAGAGGGGGTACCTTAAGCTTTTGTTATCTAAGTGGAGAGCCACTAATTTTAAAAGAGCAAGACAGATTAGAAGTTGGTGGGCAATTTGTATTCTGACTCTATGGGATGGCCAATAAATTTAAATAGCTGAAGGGGAGTGATTTGACAAAATGATAATTTTGTGCTTATTCAAAATAGACAATAAAAGAGGAGAGGGAAGGAGATAAGAGGTTAAATTTACATAAGGGGCAGGCAGCTAGAAAGACAGTTGAGTTTAAAAACAGAACACCTCTGGGGTTTGAGTGTAGGAAAAACTTAATTTCTGTGCAACTCACAAGAGACACAGCTGTGGTCTCTTTCCTGTTTAAATATGCAATTAAAACTCTGAACCTGGAACCTACTCTACAACCTTCAGCATGAGGACTGTTGCCCAACTTGAAGGTGAAAGTTGATAGTAAGAAATAAGACATCCTTCTTAGACTATCTACAAGTAGTGCATTTACATGTCACATAGACCAGTCACACAACACTAAAGCTGAGTTTGCCTTTTTCTGCAATGGCTCCATTCAACTTCCTCCAGAGCTCAGGGGAGTGAGCAGCATTGAACTGTTTAGGATGAGGCTAAGAGAGAGTTCTAACAATAAGGGTAATGCCCACATGTCAAGGGCCACCTGCTATAAAATACATCTCATCTTCTTCTCCGGATAAACTGATTGGGTGTAAGACTCATACCTGATACAATAGTGATCTGCAATCCTCTGAGTAATCAGCACTGTACAAATAGCAAGATTTGCATGTAAAGACTGGCTGCAGCATCCTGTGGGACTTGTCTTTTTTCCTGTGATACAGTGATGTTGGAATAGCCCCCCCCCACACACACACACACACACACATACACACACAGAGTTCATGGTTGAGCATTTGCAATGCTTTGCAAATGCAATTATGAGGTTAGATCACAAAAACTTACATTTTCATTAGGAAACCAATTTCAGCTCATCTCTTATGGGGAAAATATTCTTCTGTTAACATGCTAGAGCTCTAATCTGGTCAACTGCCACCATAACATTACAGGTAGGGAAAGCAGTATGTGTTAATCATCAAGCATTTTCATATTGCCTGCATACATGCTCTGCTTACCAAACATTGCTGTTCTAAGGATTCACTGATGCCCACAGGCATAAACTACACTTGCAAATTGAGGTGTCCAAATGGCAACAAAAGATTTTTTTAGTGATGACTTCCTGTGGGAGAGCAAAGACCATGCAACTTGTGCAGGGGGCTTTCCAACCCATATACTCCCTTTTAAATGCAATATATCATAGCATGGGAAGTATGAAGCATGGTACATCACTGTATAGGTCCAGACATTTCAGCTTATGGAAATGCAGCTTCCTTTGTGATCATTAAAGAAGCAATAATGCCCAACAGGGTCATTATCAGGAAAATAATGGGCCATTTAGGGGTGTTGTGAGGTCCAATGTCAGATAATAGGCCTCCCCAGCCCTGGAAGGTCCATTATTTCCCTGACACCTACCCTGGAGACCATTACTGTGCTTATATAATGGGATATTGGTTAAATTGTTTTGGATTTTGTTTTTGTTAGTATAAACTTAATATATATTTTTTTATATTTGTGTTGTATAACAATTCGCTTGTCTAACATTTCAGAGTTGCTACAGCATCTTTGACTGTTGTTGGAGTAAGTATTTTACATCTAAAATATAACATGCAAGCATGCTTCTCAAGTGTACCTCATTATGAGGAACGTACCTCATTTGGGGTCTTAAAAAGTTTATGTTCCTCGAAGTTCCATGAAGTTCCACATTGAAATGGTCTGTAACACATTCAGTGTTGGGAATTTTTTTAAGTAAAATCCATGGTAAATAGAAATAAATAATATTAATTAATTAAAAGATCTTCTTTATAAGTAAAACCAGCATATTTTAACCATCCTATGACCTTCCTAGCTGAAATTGTTAGTAAGCCATTAGTACGAGTTCCACATTTTGCCCATTTGTTCCACATTATGAGGGCTAGTGTTCCACATTTTGGAGATGAAAGGTTGAGAGCTATGCATGCAAGTATTTAATGGCTGCACAAGGTACACACACACAAACACGCACACCTACACACACAAAACACACACACACAAACAAACACACACACACAAACAAGCACAAACACACAAACACACACACACACACACACACACACACACACACACACATACAAACACACACACACAAACACGTGTGCCCAGAAATTACAGCTACTTTCGTGAGTACACCTCAGTTGTGATCATATGAATAAAAACAATCATGCTGTTTAAGCTACTGCAACCCCTCCCCAGTGCCTTTCAACTGTGCCAGATTTTGTTTGGTTTTCTGATAAATCACTGGGGATTACAGCCAGTCAGTGAAGCCAGATGATATTATTTCATAATTCTTATTGTTCAAAATATGCATTGTGATGGAAACGCTCTTCCACTATTACTTTTTTTAAATGAGTTAGGGTGACATTTTAAAAACTGTTTCTAATCTTATGTCATTTCCCCTTCATTACTGTTGACTTTATCCAGAACTGTTGCGCAAAGAAATTCAGAGATATATGCTAAGTCTCTATCTCTCTCTGGCTCACTCACTGTCTCTGTCTCCATCACACACACAGAGACAGACACACACAGACACATTCATTTTTATTCATTTTTTCCACGCTTGCTAAACCCTACTTTTAAAGTTGTGAGGGGAAACTGTAAAGGTAAGTACTTGTAACTGCTGCTACAGTCACTTTAGCTATAGGACTTGTTACGTTTCATTCACTTTTTTAGCATCATTTTGCTTTTTCTCAGCCTGTTTTTTACAATATCAGGAGAAAATGATATATTATGCAAGACAGTGTAGGAGGATGTTTCACCCTAATTTGGAATGTAGCAACCATAAAAGATAGCTTCTCTGCCTATGCTGCCCTGAAGACATGATTTTTTTTTCTTTATCAGGCAATAGCTTTACATAAATTCCCTGTTGAAGAAAGTTATTCCTCCAGTGGGATATCAATGCAAATTTTTGTCCATTATCTAAATGAATGTACAAACTCCATTCTTTGGTTCCCTTTCCTAATCATGTTTAGTACAGCAGTAAAAGGTGCTGTCAATAATGATGTCCATTGGTTAGACAGGTAGACCTAATGAACTCAGTCCCATTTCAGAGGTAACCAGGAGAAACGTGTGGTTAAGCGACTTACTCAGAGTCGCACAGTAGGCAATCACTGCACCACAGGAGCTCCAGCATGACCCACTGTGCCAGCTGTCAGACTACTACCTGTCCCTTTAGGTATCTGCACCTTCTTATCATTCCATCTATATGTAAAATGTGCACGTTTCAGATGTGGTTCTATTCTTATCATTCCATCTATATGTAAAATGTGCATGTTTCAGATCCATCTATATGTAAAATGTGCACGTTTCAGATGTGGTTCTATTCTTATCATTCCATCTATATGTAAAATGTGCATGTTTCAGATCCATCTATATGTAAAATGTGCACGTTTCAGATGTGGTTCTACTTTTTACACATTAAAGTACCAATTATCTGCTTCGAGTATCATTGCACGTTCTGCTAGGTACACTATCTAAATGGATGTGGGCGTCATTTATCAATGATAGCAACTGACAAATATTTCAGCATACAAAAGGTGACCATGTTTTAAGGCACTAATGTCACTTTATGTCAGTTCATTTATACACCATTAAAGAACATATTAGCTCCATATTCAATTAATCTGTGCAATCACTGTTTTGATAGCAAGATTTTGATGTATTTTTAGCCTTTGGAGTAGGTCATGGCTAAGAAAAGACCCATTTTAGCTCTGCCACATATCTAGTTTACAAACAAAAAATAGACAAAATCTTCTATGAAAACTAAGTCCCATTTTGAAGTTGAGCTGTGAACATGGACAAATAATGTGCTGATTTGTTAGTAGTGGTTTTGCTGTTTCGTGCCAGATTCTGAATGTACATTTCATCAGTAGTATGTAAAAAGTCAAGGGTCAGTTGTATTGACTTCTGACTCCTCATTAATAAGTAATTCTTTAGGGAAGATCAAAATGTAAGATGCATTCAGTGGGGGAAAACATTAAAATGATGCTTCTGTTAGTAATAGGTGCAGCACGATTTTGATGATAGCACTACTAGCAATAATTTTCTACTCCCATCATCACTGACAGCATAACTATAATGACCAATCCATAAAATAAACTGAAATCTGCAAATAAAAAGTATAATTAA